>NC_045738.1:26677279-26677363 GCF_008692095.1 Etheostoma spectabile | reverse complement strand
TCTTTATAAAACGTCCCAGTTAGAGAGGACACGTCCTAAACATATTCTTTATAAAACGTCCCAGTTAGAGGACATGTCCTAAAC
>NC_045738.1:26677175-26677269 GCF_008692095.1 Etheostoma spectabile | reverse complement strand
ATAAAACGTCCCAGTTAGAGAGGACATGTCCTAAACATATTATTTATAAAACGTCCCAGTTAGAGGACATGTCCTAAACATATTCTTTATAAAA
>NC_045738.1:26677069-26677165 GCF_008692095.1 Etheostoma spectabile | reverse complement strand
AGAGGACATGTCCTAAACTTGTTCTTTATAAAACGTCCCAGTTACAGAGGACGCGTCCTAAACTTGTTCTTTATAAAACGTCCCAGTTAGAGGACA
>NC_045738.1:26670565-26677059 GCF_008692095.1 Etheostoma spectabile | reverse complement strand
ATATTCTTTATAAAACGTCCCAGTTACAGAGGACGCGTCCTAAACATTTTATATTGTTTGACTATACAAGCACATTAATAAATCCTATTAACAAAAGAGACTTCTGTCTGCTTACAACTGCAACATAGTCTATCATAAACCATGTATTAAATGTCCCCTTCCTATGCCTAAACATGTGGACATCATTTATGAATAATATGATTTGATGAAAACAAGATAGCGTTTCGAGCCTACCGATGCCTCGACAGAGGCACGACTTGTCTGCTGTTACGAAACAGGCAGCGCAGGAATCCTGTGGAAACGGCTTGACTGGTCTTGAAATCTGTTGTTGTTACTGTCTGCCCGCCCGAGCAGAGTTCACACAGTGTTCATCTGGCAAATGGAGCACATGGGAATACTACGGAAACCATACAGCCAAAGAACACTCACTGAGTTGTGTTGAGGAATAGCACTGCAGTGGACCGGAAAGGTATGCACGTGGTCCTCCTGTCCATACTGGCCACAGAGTTCCCTTCCTAAAGCAGTCCAGTGGAAGTGGTCCTCGTTCTAATCGAGGCTTCAGCAGTCTAAAGTGGGTTTGATGCTCTCTCCACTGCTGAGCTGCAGCGGAGGGACATTGAAAAAATTTGTCTAACTCGTTTTCATTTCAGCTGAACTTGCACAGAACCCTGATGGTGGAATTTGTAACCCTGGGCTTCATTCACAGCCGCTGTGCTCCAGATGAATCCTTAATGCAAGCAACGGGGTTAGCAACGGGAATGCAGTTTAAGGCAGACTGGAAAATGTGAACCTAATATATATATAATATGTATGCATACATCACCACATACCCTAACAAGAGACTAAAGGGAAGAGGAAAGTCAGCCAGCCAGCCTCAGGCTGAGACAACAAGTTCCACACACACGTGGACTTGATGGTCCGATGGCGGGTCCGTTTCATGGCACAGTGGCAGTTTCATTTTGATAAGAAATCCTGTCATATTCCTTTCATTGCATTTTAAATATTGCACTTTCATTTCAAGAAGACAAACTAATCTTTCCATTGAGAACTGACACTCAGGGGCTTGATATACTGTTTGCATGGCTATGGGTGGATGCTCAATTGTGATTGGCTGCGGGGTGATAATGGCCACCTCGCTGGGCATTAAGCCTGACATAAAAGAACAGAGTTGTGCTTCACTTAATGTTGATGGCTTTACTCTATAATGTGGCCGTTTTTACATAAACTAACAAAGCTGCACTAATTAGAAAAACTAGTCTTTTGATATAGATTTGACAATGTGTTTATGCTCCTAATGCTCCTCGCTAGAATATTGTTAAGGCAAAGTGTGACCCCCAAACCCTGTGATATAAGGCGTGTCCTTCTAAATAT
Source organism: Etheostoma spectabile (assembly GCF_008692095.1). NCBI lineage: Eukaryota > Metazoa > Chordata > Actinopteri > Perciformes > Percidae > Etheostoma > Etheostoma spectabile. The sequence continues at coordinate 26,675,688 of NC_045738.1, read as the reverse complement.
CCACAGCAGAATGATGGACACCTCTGCTCCTTGGACTGTCTCTGGTAGGGGGACCCTGGTCCTGGAGCCCTCTCTCCTCGTCCTGCAGTGCTCTGTTGTTTGCTCTGGTTGGTCATGTGACTTTCTGCCCTGTAGCTGCACAAAATGGTACACGCCCAAATCCTCCAATTAACAATGAGAGGCCGATTTCAGGCCCCGGGAGGGTTTTGGCATGAACACACAGTACAGTTACAGACCGATACTGTAGATTTGGATCTTGTCATGCGCCTACAGCTTTAAAATCCAACAAAGCATTTAAGAGTCAGTCAGTCCCAGACAGGCCGAGTCGTACACTGGTGATACCCAGACTCTGCCTCTTTTAGGTGATCTACGTGGCAAGAAATCCCAAAGATGTCCTTGTGTCTTACTTCTACTTCCACAAGCTTGCAAACATGTTGGAAACTCCGAAGGATTTTGATGACTTCTTTGAGAAATTCCTGAGAGGAGACGGTGAGTTGTGTTCTGTGTGTTGCTGTGTGTTGTCGGTTGCTCGTGGCGTTTTGTCAGCAGAGCAGCTCGTGATCAATGTGTCTGCAGTGTGGTGGTAACGTTGTGCATTATTCATTGCAGTGTTTGGGTGCAGCTGGTTTGAGCACATTAAGACTTGGTACTCACACAAGGATGATATGAACATGCTGTTCATCACTTATGAAGAAATGATTCAAGTAGGAGCTGAAATCATTTCCATCCCTCCATGTCCATAAGCTGTGGTGTCATACGTTGTGTATATCGGTCTGGGTGTGTTTGTGCTGCTGTGTCTTTGTCCAGGACCTGCAGTCGGCCGTGGAGAGGATCTGTGTGTTCCTGGGCACCGAGCTGAGTGCTGAGCAGCTGGCCAGCGTGGTGGAACACAGCACCTTCTGCAACATGAAGAAGATCCCTCAGGCCAACTACGAGCAGGTGTCAGGGGAGCTGCTCAGCCACCAGCAGGGGGCCTTCATGAGGAAAGGTCAGGCACGCTTTTAGTTATTATCTCAAAATACGTGGAAGACATCGAACACCAGGGTTAAAAAATACATCAAACCAATGATTAACATGTAGAAACTACTCCTTTATTAAAAGGTAGGTCCTAAATGTCTTCTGAAAAAGAAAAGCAGTGGCAGGCCTTAGTAATCTGCCTGGAACATAAAAGGAAAGAAAATCCCAGAGGTATGGGGGGCGAGGTCGTTTAAAGCTTCAGTTAAAGGACTCTGGATCCACTCTGGATGTATAATGCTGTTTTCTGACAGACGTCCTGTACATGTATTGATAAATAAGGTTTCTTAAGAAATGTTGCTAGAACTACACCATCTTGGTTGTAGTCTCATGTAATTTTTATTATTATTATTATTATACGCTACATTCAGTCTCTGCATGTTCTTTTCTGTGAAAACGCCACAAGTGGGCAGTATATAGCCGTGTACAATGCTTTAAATAAAATTATATTAACAGAACTCATGCACTGTATACTGTATGTGTGTATATATATATATGTGTATATATATATATATATATGTGTATACATATATATATGTATGTGTATATATATATATGTGTGTGTATATATATATGTATGTATTTATGTATATATGTATATGTATATATATACATATATACATACATATATATATATATATTTGGGTGGCAGTGGTATGTATTTGGGTGGCAGTAGCTCAGTCCGTGGGGAGTTGGGTTGGGAGGGTCACTGGTTCAAGTCCCCGTATGGACCAAAAGTACGGAGTGTGGACTGGTAGCTGGAGAGATGCCAGTTCACCTCCTGGGCACTGCCAGGTGCTGTTGAGCAAGCCACCGTACCCCCCCAACCACTCAGGGTGCTGGTTCGGCTGGCAGCCCCCCCCACTCTGACATCTCTCCATTAGTGCATGTATAGATCCTGAGCATGTGTGTGTGTTTGTGTGTGTGTGTAGTTCCGGACTGTGTGTAAACTAACCAAGTGTGGACACAGAGTGTAAAATTGTAAATTCCCCATAGGGGATCAATAAACAGATTAAAATTAAAAATTAAATTAATATATATATATATATATATATAGGCGCTTTGGAGACCTGAAGTAAAATGACACATGACCTCTCCTGTGATGCTCCCTGTGAACTCTAGGCACCATCGGGGACTGGAAGACTCACTTCACCGTGGCCCAGAACGAGAGGTTTGACGAGCTCTTCCACAGGGAGATGGGGGACATTCCCCTGCATTTCATCTGGGACATCAGGGACATTGAGTGATCAGCTGTTGGTCTCATGGCAACACAAAGACGAAGACTCCATGAACACGGTGCTACAGGGAAACATTGTTCCTGTCCGCTTCTCTTTCCTTCTGCCTCAGCAGCGTCTGCTCATCTAGCCACTGTATCCTTGCTTCAGCCACTGCTTGAACACTTGAAAAGCTCTGCAAAGCCTCATTGAGGACAGCACATGCAGTCATTTTGACAGAGGACAGTCTTTACAGATCTGTTGTGATGTCAGTGCGAGCCCTGTTGTCTCTAACTGCAGCATCAGTCTGCAGAGAACGTCCCGCTGCAGCTAGTCCCTCAAGATCTTTCTGTTTTTGTCAGTGGAGCCTGGTAATGCAGCGCACACCCTTTAACTCATTCTTCACTCAGAACCATTACTAAAGTGAGCTTTGTGTTCATACATCAAGCAGTTTTAACTTTCACGCTGTAGGGAAAAGGATTGTTCTCTGGCTGCTCCAGTAGTCTGTAGGCCGACAGAGGATCCCTTTTCAGATGGAACGACTAGCTGGAGTTACACTCCATTGCTTTAAAAGATGGCATATTTATGAATTACATTCTCTGCAATGATGGTTGTTAAACAACTTCACAACATCAAAATGTCTGTTCCATTGAGAGACCCCTAGCTGAAGAAAAGGATGTTTTATTATAAAGTTCATGTATAAGAAATACAGATCAGAATGCAACTTGACTGTTACCCTGTTTAAATGATCAATATTCAATTAAAGTGATCATCAATCACGAGTTGTTTCCCACTTTACTTTGTCCCCATCTGTGATCTGTGGTGATGATGAACTGTTTAATATGGGAGCTCATTGCTCCCTCAGATTCTTCTCGTTTTATGATCGCATGTTGCCAGATGTAGGTTATGGATATTTTATTCAGAAACCTCTTCTCTGTTTGTGCTGAAATATAAAACGCTGATGGGATTTTATTAGCCAGTGCTGTCTTTCATCGTTGAGTGTGATGACTGCTGTTTTGACCGATGATTATCTTATTTTAGTTCCAGAGAAACATTGCATTGTGGGATTTGTATCTTAACAGAGTGAACGTGCTATGGAGAGGGGCATACATGTGTCTGTAGATTACAGACGGCCTGTTGATTCACTGAATGTTCCATTTCTCTACAGAGGAAAGGCTTTGACTTGTTAGGTATCTAGTAGTCTCCCATGTCCAGACCTTCCTCCACAGCTCTGCCAAGGAGGGTCTGGCTAGTCCACACAGCATTTCTGAATGAGAGAACATGATCTGGTTTATTGACATTTCTTTCAACCAATCACACCCGTCTCCAGACGGAGCCACGGTGTCTCTGCTAAATAGTCTCAAGAAGGAAGTAGTTTTGGTGGAAACATGTTGTTACGTTGCAGAAGTAGTTTTAGTCGTCAACAGAAAACTCAGTGGGACAGATAGTCTAGCTAGCTGTCTGATTTACCCTGCAGAGATCTGAGGACCAGGTAACCATAGTCTAGATTGGACAGATAGTTAGCTAGCTGTCTGGATTTACCCTGCAGAGACCTGAGGACCAGGTAACCAAGTCCTCAGATTGGAAGATAGTTAGCTAGCTGTCTGGATTTACCTGCAGAGATTGAGGACCAGGTAACCATAGTCCCCAGATTGGAAGATAGTCTAGCTAGCTGTCCGGGATTTACCCTGCAGAGATCTGAGGACCAGGTAACCATAGTCCTCAGATTGACAGATATGTATTTTAGAAATCAAAACCGAGCATCAGTGTTTCGTCTTAAGTTTTTTAAACTGCACTAAACAATAGTTTTTATCTACAAAGGGTTAGTTATTAGTTATTTCAATGTTCTCACATGTTAGAGTAACTCTTAAATTTACTAACTTGTTTTTCAAAACTACTCCTTGTTCTTTTAAATTTCCCCCAGGGGATAGATAAAATGTATTTGAATTGAATATTAATGTAGTCTATTCATGATTATTTAGTAGATTCTAGAATGTGACATCTGAACAGTAAATGAACTATCAGTAATAAAGCCACAACTAAAACTCCTTTTCATGTTCAAAGTCAGGAATAGCATGTTTTGTATAGTTTGCTAACTTGGACCTAAAGAATTTGAAGTTTGAATGCAGTATATTTCTATGTTGGGGCTTAGCTGCTTTAATGTCAGTAAAGTCTCGTGGCCCGTCGCTGGACGTCCTGCAGGTCAAACAGCACCAGAACCAAGGCACACGTTTGTTGGGTCACTTTAATAGTCGAGGCAGAGCAATGAACACTGGTGGCTGATTAGGGGTTAGAGTCCCTCTCCACCTGCTGTCAGAGTCTTTGGAAAGGAACTGTGTCTGCTGTCCGTCTCCAGCAGTCCTGCTTTAGTCCTCATCACTCCCCATCTCTAAAGGGTCAAAGTCAGGGTCGTCCTCATCCAAGTCCAAGTCCTCGATGTCCTGGAACAGGGACTCATCCACTTCAACGTTGTTTCCAGCTGCAGAGCAAGAAAGCAGATGTGTGTTAGAATAAAAACAAACCAATCTCCACTCTGAACTCAAGTTCTGAGCTTGATATTCTTAAAATGCTCAACAGCCCCCCCAAATCTCCCAAAGTGCAGTCTGCACTGCACTCTCACACCTGTTTGGACCAAACAAGACTGATTCCGTTTTAGAGAAGTCTTTAAAACCGCTTTGACCATTGCTGAGGACCTCCGAAATGTTCACCTTTCAGTTCATGATTGACTGATTAATACTCTGTTAAGAATAATAAGTTTTGTTCATTGTAAAACACAATCTATCTTTTAAGTGATGTAAACTTGCTAGTGTCTCTGGTGGATGGCATTCACAGCGGAGAGCTACTTTGCACATGCCCCTCTACGGAAGGAGACTGGAGGGTTGAATCAGCTGTCCT
>NC_045738.1:26667834-26670555 GCF_008692095.1 Etheostoma spectabile | reverse complement strand
ATGCTGACTTGTCTCCGTCGCACAGACACGCTAAAGTGGCTGCATGTGTCCACATGTGGACGCATGTGTCCACAACAATGCACGTGACATCATGGCTGTGGGAGCGGTACAGGTCTGCAGCTGCCCGCAGTAGGACGCCTCCTGGACGGGTGAACTGGGACTCTTACTGGGTAATGATGGGTTAACGAGGGCCAGACCGAGGGCCTATTGGTCAGAATAAAAATCTAAAGCAGCATCCCTAATCTAGAATTAATGTCAATGTTAAAATGTCCATTCAAATTTTAAAATTCCTGAATTAAACTAATTTTTGTTCCCACAAAAGCGCTTAAAGCTGTAGTGCATAGTTTACAGTTAACAGACATTCATTAATATTAAAAAGTTACACACTAAAGCTTTAATGTTTTCACAGTTTGTACCATAAAAGCTTTGATTAATAACATGATGTACTAAATCACTCACTGTCTTCAAGGAACTGGATGTCAGATGTGTCCAGGTTGTGGTCGGTCTCAAACAGCTGTTTACCTGGTGAGGGACACGTTACACTTCCGTTAGTTCATGTAACCCACGTGTGAGGGGCTGGAATCAGCTGGGATCTCGGACACTTTACCGGTGAGTTTGGGTTTCCCTGCCTGCTCCTCTTCTTTCTGCCGCTTCCTCCTCAGCTCGGCCATCTCCAGCTCAAACTTGGCTTTCCACGCCAGGAAGTTTTCAATAGTTACCACTGTGCCTTGAAACAACACCTGTCAAACACACACCACACACACCACACACCACACACACACACACACACACACAGTGATATACTACCAGTGACCACATTCATTCCTGCTTAACCGAACACTAAACTGCACCCCCGAACACCGTTCTGAACCTGAAGATGAGAACTTCAGAGCTCACAGGAAAGTCTCTGTTCCACAAAACCTGCTTTAATAAACATTTGGCCATGATAAACATCACTGAAGTTAAGGATATCTAGATAGATTCATTTCAGTATTCCTGCTCGTACCTTCTCTGCTTCCTCTGCCTCGGCCTCTTTCCGCCGCGCCTCCTCCTCTCGTCTGTTTTTCTTCACATCCACCATTTCGTTGAGTTTCTCCTGAACGGCCGTCACCAGGGTGAAGATCATCACCATGCCCAGGTTTTCGTCTGCCTGCAGAGTAACCGCACATTTAGTTCATCACACTGACAGACACATCAGGAGATACTGATTGACCAACAAGACATCAGGACTATCTGCGTGTATGTGGATATAGGATCAAGACCGGGGACCAATAGAACCCATCACAGGGACGGACCTGCTGCTGCAGTAAGGTGAGGATGTCTTCGGCGTCACTGTCCTCCAGGTTCTCCTGGGAGTGGATCTCCCACAGCGGAGCCTCGTCTGGGTATTTCTCCACATATGTGAACTTTAATGTTGCTTCCACTGCTGCTGGAGGAAAACACCACGCTCATATTATCCCACACTGCTACACTTCGCTGTCTGTCTACACAGAATGGGTGATGTGCGTGGCGTTCTGCAGCCACACATCAGTAAACTCACTTTCCCCATTCTCCGCTGCATCTGATGTCACGGTGATGGTGAAGCTGGTGGGCTCATCTGAAAGCACTACAAACACACATCATCATCACGTCACCATGGGAGACACACATGGGGGGGGGGATATCACACCCATCCACTCAAATCCCAATAAGACATGCATGAAGGATCCTGAAAGCTCCATCACACAACTCCAGAGCCAGTAGGTGTAACAGAAACGGCCTGAAGCTTTCAGCTGGGCACGTGCAGTACTCTGCTCTATCAGGGCCTGAGTGATAGCCTCTTACTAGTGGAGGGTCTCAATTTTTTGCTGGTCCTAAAGTACACTGTAGTCTTGTTATATATTGCTATGTACTGTACTGTCTGTGATTGATAATGCATGTACTTGTATGCAGCGGTTGGCAGTACTTCTTGCCCAAGACTAATTCCATATGGGACGATAAAGATGATCTTATCTTCTCTTACATCATGTAGAAGCAGCCAGACCTTCTCCTACCATGCTAGTGGTGTCCTTCAGTGTGGGAAGAACAGCTGCTCCGAATCAGCGGTGCAGTCTAACTAAGTACATGTACTCCAGTACTGTACTCCGTCCAGATGTTGAGGTACTTGTACTTTACTGTAGTTTTTTCTTTTCATTCCACTTTCTACTTCTACTCCGCTACATTTCAGAGAGAAATATTTTACTTTTTACTCATCTGACAGCTTTAGTTACTAGTTACTTTAGTTACTCCACTCCATTCATCTGACAGCTTTAGTTACTAGTTACTTTAGTTACTAGTTACATGTAGTTAATAATATCTGATGTTTTATTATAAAGTAACCTAGCAACAATATTCGGGCTCCAGGTCCAGCTGAGATGATGATCCTGGTTGGATCCTTTACTCTCTCTAAAAATACTTTTAATACTTTAACTACATTGTCCTGATGATACTTACACACTTTTACTTGAATACCGTTTTCAATGCGGGACTTTGACTTGTGACAGAGTATTTCTCCAGTGTGGTATTAGTACTCCGACTGAAGTACAGGATGTGAGTACTGAGTCCACCGCTGACTGGGGTTTGGTGGGACGGTGCCGGCTGTCCGTCCCGGTGAAGGCCGCTGGAAGAACTCGTTAATGACCCCTACATGGCTGACATACAGTGACCACCCACTGGGTGCCCACTGGGTGCCCACTGGGTGCC
>NC_045738.1:26667203-26667824 GCF_008692095.1 Etheostoma spectabile | reverse complement strand
CCACTGGGTGCCCACTGGGTGCCCACTGGGTGCCACAGGAAACATTTTCTCATGTCGAGCGCTGGTGCTAACCCGCGTTAGCCTGCGAGCTAACGCGGGTTAGCTTCTGCGTGCCGTTACTAACCTGTGAAAGAGTCCGGGTAGATGGACTCTATCGCTTCCAGCTCGTTCCTCTGCTCCTCCGAGTAGTCCGTCATGTTGGCGTGGCTGCAGGTTATCTGGAAATTAGACCAATCATCCCGCTAAGCTAAGCTAAGCTAAGCTAAGATAGCACACGGCTGCTGCGTGTACGGTACCGACAGACCCACCTGCCCGATGGTGATCGATGATGTCGTGGTTCGACCTCTCTGGTCTGGCACGGCTGCCGTTAGCTAGCGGTGTCGCGTTTCATCTGGTAGTGTTATCATAGACGTTAATATTAATCAATAATATAAAGTCTATGAGTGTTATTCTAGTACGGCGGAGACGTTTCAACATGATGACCTGCGACTGCACGTGTTTCTGCTTTATTCACCAACTATTTACCATCTTTAATGAGACATGAACATGACAGTGTCACGTTTCTCAGCCACTGCTTTGGTCTGCATCATGGGCGGATCTTCTTCTTCTTCTTCTTCTTCT
>NC_045738.1:26666989-26667193 GCF_008692095.1 Etheostoma spectabile | reverse complement strand
CTTCTTCTTCTTCTTCTTCTTGTTTATTCATGGCAGATTACTATTGCTATAGAATACCGCCACCAGCTGTACAGGAGACAGTTTTCTTTTACTGTCTATGAATAGTCCTGTCATATCTAGCCCATAATCTATATTGACATAGTTTCATTTCTGGGATCTGTCCAATCAGAGTCTCTGTTGACGACTAAAACTACTTCTGAACGT
>NC_045738.1:26664117-26666979 GCF_008692095.1 Etheostoma spectabile | reverse complement strand
TGTTCCACCAAAACCACTTCCTTCCTGAGACTATTTAGCAGAGGCACCGTGGCTCCAAGACGATTGTGATTGGTTTTAAGAAAAGCAAATAAACCAGAGCACGTTGTCCCCCCATCCCAGAAGGCTGTGTGGACTAGCCAGACCTTCCTCCGCAGAGCTGTGGAGGAAGGTCTGCAAAACTAGTAGCCCCATAACCCCTAACATAAGACATTATGTTCCCCCCCTCTGCAGTGGCTGATGGGAATGATCCTTTAGCACGGGGGCACAGGGCTAGGTAGCGGAGTAGAAGTAGAAAGTGGCATGAAACCCCCCCAATCCCCAGGATGCCTTTTCTATATGTTAAAGACAGGCTGACCCGGTCTTTGCTGAGGTCTTGGGTTCAGGAGTTTCCTCTGAAGGTTCAGCTAAACTGAACACACTGAACACCTGCTGCATGGTGCTGTTCATCCTAAAATCTCCTCGGTGGACATTTAGTGCTTTTATCATCCCCCCGGGGGTTTCTGTAGCTGTTGTCCTTATGAGTCCCCAGGCCTTCTGGGATATGGAAGGACTCCACACAGAGTCAGGGGAAAGCTTTAGATATCCCACATGTGCATGTGTGTGTGTGTGTGGGGGGGCTCATTAGCTTTGTTCCTCAGTTTGTAGAGCGAGCACCCATACATAGAGGTTTACTCCTCAACGCAGCAGGCTGGGGTTTGACTCCAACCTGTGGCCCTTTGCTGCATGTCATTCCCCGCCCCCCCTCTCTCTTCCCTTTCATGTCTTCAGCCTTCCTGTCAAATAAAGAGCCCTGCAACCATAAGAGGAACATAGAGCCCTGCAACCATAGGAGGAACATAGAGCCCTGCAGCCATAGGAGGAACATAAGCCCTGCATCCAAGTGAACATAGAGCCCGTGCACAACCTAGGGGAACATAGAGCCCTGCACGCTCATAGGAGAAACATAGAGCCCTGCAGCCATAAGAGAGACCATAGAGCGCCTGGCAACCATAAAGGATGACCTAGATCTGCAGCCATAGGAAAACATAAGAGCCCTAAGCAACCTAGGAGGACATCAGAGCCTGCACCAATAGAGGAACATAGAGCCCTACACCATAGGAGGAACAATAGTCTCTGCAGCCATAAGATGAACTGAGCCCTGCAACCAGAGAGACAATCCCCAATGACCCGAACCAAGGAGGAACATAGAGCCTCACCATAGGAGGAACATAGAGCCTGCACCCATAGAGGAACATCAGCCCTGCACCATAGAGGACATAGAGCCCTACCATAAGGAGAACATAGAGCCCTGCAACCATAGAGAGAACATAGAGCCCGCAACATATGAGGAACATGGCCCTGCAACACATAGGAGGAACATAGAGCTCTGCAGCCATAGGAGGAACATAACCCTACACTATAGGAGGAACATAGAGCCCTGCAACCATAGGAGGAACATAGAGCTCCTGCAGCCATAGGAGGAACATAGAGCCCTACAACTATAGGAGGAACATAGAGCCCTGCAACCATAGGAGGAACATAGAGCCCTACAACCATAGGAGGAACATAGAGCTCTGCAGCCATAGGAGGAACATAGAGCCCTACAACTATAGGAGGAACATAGAGCCCTGCAACCATAGGAGGAACATAGAGCTCTGCAGCCATAGGAGGAATATAGAGCTCTGCAGCCACAGGAGGAACATAGAGCTCTGCAGCCAAAACAAAGTCCCAGAAGAGTGGAGAGCTCCAGGCGTTATTCAGGTTACAACTCGTCTGTGAGTCGACATAGTTGAACCGACCACAGGCTTGCAGCAGGTATTAGCTTGGGCTCCACCAGTTCATTTGGAAATACAGGTTATATGTACAGGGCATGAATACCTAACGCTGACATCATGGAATTCAGGAACAACTGTCCTTTCCAGAGAGTGTGATCAGGCTTTTAGCTCACAGGTTAATAACTCATCGTGTTGCCCAGAAACAGTTCATCATTATGGTCAATGTCTTATGTTATTGTAGTTCTGTACCTGTAGTTCTGACCCTGGTCTTTAATGACACACAAGGATGCAGGTAAAAGCTTGTCATGAAAGCTGCACAGTGATTCTGTAATGACACGGCTGGGCATCAGGCTGAAAGACTATAAATACATACTGTGTACATATAACATAAAGATAAACCTGTCCTTCACTGTCAACCATGACAACTCAGGTGATACAGAGGCATCAGCTTCACAGGGGTTACACAAAAACACCAGAGACACTCGATGCAGTATTACAGTTTACTTCAGGCATTTCGTACACTGATTTTAAAAAAATAAACTCAAGTAATGAGTTGAAGTTCCCTGAAAACACCCAGCACCCCGTCCTCAGGCTTGTAGCAACCCCTACACTGCTGCTGTAACAGCACCTGTTCCCCTCCTGGCTTGTGTCCGCTGCTAAATTGAAAAGGTTGTTGTCCCACCAAAAGCGTGGGTCTCTGTAAATGATAGAGTGTGGTCTAGACCTACTCTAGCTGTAAAGCGTCCTGAGATAACTCTTGTTCTGATATGAATTTTAAAATTGAATTGAATTGATTTGATTGAATACCTAGCTAACAATAGGAAAACTCATACAACTGGTCTGTTGAAAGGATTTACTTTGTAGTACTGGGAATATATTTCTGCTGCATGCTAAGTAAATAGAGTCATCTATCAAATGTAAATTATTAAAATAATGGTTGAACAATCGCAGCGTGGCACTAATCCCCTTCTTTGGAGTAACAGAGTGGGCGGGCAGCCGTGGCACAGTTTGTCCTGAGTTAGTATTATACATGAAATAGACGCAGAGTTAAATAACAACAATTATGAATACTTAAAGTGCTCATATTATGCTTTTTGGCTTTTCCTCT
>NC_045738.1:26663057-26664107 GCF_008692095.1 Etheostoma spectabile | reverse complement strand
GTGTTATATATCTTTTTTTGTGCATGTCGTAGTTTTACAAAATGAAAAATCCCAAAGGGACTTGCCATCTCCAACAGAAAACCCTGTTCAAAACCTGCTCCAAACAGCTCTGTAGTAGTCCAGCCTTTACTTCAGAGACCAACGTTATAATGCTCAGCTAGCTGCTAGCATAGCACGCCTCATACTCTGCTTCTGACTGGCTAGTAGTCCTTACCTAGGTACTGTCAGGACCCTCATACTCTGCTCCTGACTGGCTAGTAGTCCTTACCTAGGTACTGTCAGTGCCCTCATACTCTGCTTCTGACTGGCTAGTAGTCCTTACCTAGGTACTGTCAGGCCCTCATACTCTGTTCTGACTGGCTAGTAGTCCTTACTTAGGTACTGTCAGGGCCCTCATACTCTGCTTCTGACTGGCTAGTAGTCCTTACCTAGGTACTATCAGGACCCTCATACCTGCTTCTGACTGGCTAGTAGTCCTTACAGGTACTGTCAGGGCATACTACTCGCTTCTGACTGGCTAGTAGTCCTTACCTAGGTACTGTCAGGGCCCTAATCTGCTTCTGACTGGCTAGTAGTCCTTACCTAGGTACTGTCAGGGCCCTCATACCTGCTTCTGATGGCAGTAGTCCTTACTAGGTACTGTCAGGGCATACTATACTGCTCTGTAGCTAGTAGTCCTTACCTAGGTACTGTCAGGGCCCTCATACTCTGGCTGACTGGCTAGTAGTCTTACCTAAGGTACTGTCAGGGCCTCATACTCTGCTTCTGACTGGCTAGTAGTCCTTACCTAGGTACTGTCAGGACCCTCATACTCTGCTTCTGACTGGCTAGTAGTCCTTACCTAGGTACTGTCAGGGTCCTCATACTCTGCTTCTGACTGGCTAGTAGTCCTTACCTAGGGTACTGTCAGGCCATCATACTCTGCTTCTGACTGGCTAGTAGTCCTTACCTAGCAAGCAAACAGAGAGCTCAACAAAGAGGAGCTGCAGCAATGTGCAATACAACAAAAATATTGTGTGTTTTTTTTTTTTATTAAACCATGTAAACCTA
>NC_045738.1:26661566-26663047 GCF_008692095.1 Etheostoma spectabile | reverse complement strand
ACCTCTAAATACAATTATGAACCTTAAAATGAGCAGAATATGAGCACTTTAATAACCCTAGTCAGTTGTTTCTCAGTGCATCTCTCTTCCATCATACTCTACGTTCAACACAGGTTTGGTCTCTGGGAAGTCCCTGTCTGTCCGCTCCACGTAGCGCTGCAGGGTGCTGTAACACTGCTCGCTCTGGGTGAAGGTGTAGTATGCAGAGATCTCCTCCCAGGCCCTGTGGTTGGGGAAGGGGAACGGAGCCGGCTCCTTGTTCTCAAAGAAGCTCTGCAGGTTTCTGTCGGCCAGTTTGGTGGCGTATTCCACAGCTAGAGTATCAAAGCGCTCCTTCTCCTGTTCCATGTAGCGTTTCCAGAAGGTGAGCTGCAGGAAGCTGACTTTGGAGCGGCAGTTTTTGTAGCAGGTACCCAGGAGGCCCCCGACGACAGCGGTGATGATCACACACCAGCCCAGGATCTGCACACACACTCACGGGGGTGAGATGGACTGATGCTCACTCAGCACCACGGAATCCACACACACTTTAACTTTAACATGCCCTGAACTCATGAGGGTCCTTTCACTCTCAAGCTGTATCACATGTTGTTGTCCAAGTGTTATTAGTGATATTAAGATTTACATAGTGCTAGGCTAAATAATGATAAGCATTGTCAAAACAATATACAAATTTCTATATCTATATATTTTTCTAAATAGTTTCTATCGCCATGTTAAAGTAACCAGCAGTCTGTAGCTCATACGGACGATATGTTATCCTTATTTTGAACTAATGTTCTTGATAAATTAAGAACATACTTTTCATTTGTCATATGTTAAATTTACACAGAAGTTTACAGAGATAGGATTTACCATGTGGTTATTTCATATAGACTATTTATTTATTGAATTACCAGGAAACCTGTGGGAAAACTATATTGTGATACATAACTTTATCAAGATATGAAATCTATCTAGATTGAGATTCTGACCTGTCTTATTTTATATCTGTACTAACTGATAACTACATAAAAACTGTTTGCATGTAGAATAACTTATATTATAGCTATATTAGGTCAAGAATAAAGATTTTCAAAGTTCAATGTTCATTTACTTGTTATTTTACAACAGAGTTGCACAATGAATCGTCAGCTGTGGCCTCTTCACGCCACACACACACACACACACATAGAACATGTACTGTATATTATACATATATACATATCATTTTAGCCTTTACCTTAGTATTGTAATTCCATAAAGGGATCTCTAGAGAAGTTAATAAAGAGTGTCAAAATTAAACCCAAAATATCCTGGCTTTTAGTCCCTAGTATCAAACGCCACTGGGTCCTACATTTCCCATAATTCAACTGGAAAGCATCTTTTATTAGCCCCTCCCTGCGTGGTAAACAACCACATCTTTTGCACTCCATATCGCCAGCCCCAAGCTGAGACTAGCCCTATGACATCACTATGACATCATCACCTCCCTACGGGGG
>NC_045738.1:26644062-26661556 GCF_008692095.1 Etheostoma spectabile | reverse complement strand
GGGGGGGTCTCTTACCTGGGACTGGGCCCTGAACATGAGCAGGAGCTCCATGCGCTCATCGCTGGACAGTTTGGAGCGCTCACAGGGCACCCGGGCCAGCTCCTCCCGACACGCCGCCGTCTTGTTTTTACAGAACAGGTCCACCACCACGTTTTCGTCCAGACCACTGACCGCGCACTCATAGAAGGTCCCATTGAGCAGGGCCACAGAGAGCCACATTACAGGAGCCACACTGGCTCCACAGAAAATGCTCATGAACACCCGGAGGTGGCCCAAGCAGTTCCCATGGGGGCACAGCTTCATGGGGTTAATGCAGCAGCCAGTGTAGAGCCTCCACAACCTGGCGGTGAACAAGAGACCCAAAACCAGCAGCACTACAGCCGGGCCCAGCAGGAAGGTCAGCCCATAGGCAAAGTTCTGCTCGTGGTTGCACGGGCACTGAAAGGAAACCACGGAGAAGATTCGTTCCCCACCTACAGTCATGAGAGCCATAACGCTGTAGCCAATGGTGGATTTCTGGTTGGTGAAGAAACGCAGGACAGTCTGGAAGTTATCCATGGGGGCAGCAGGGGGTGGGGGTCACACACACTCCACGAGAAATGAACCAAATGAAGGACAGAGAGTGGAAAGAGAAAAAGTCAATCCCTGTTCTCCGGTGTTCTGTCCCAGCTGAAGACAAAACAACTCTGCCGAGCTGGTTTGAGCCACTCCCCTTGGCAGGCTCTCTTCATTTAGGACTCCTCCTTCAGCCGGTCCCACCCAGAGCCTGTTTACTCTCTCTGCTCCCACATCTGCTGCTGCTCTGCCACTAAACACAGATAGGTACAGCTGCACGCCACTGCCCTTTCTCTGTTTTCATGTACACCTCTCTCAACATGCTCGGTGCCCTCCGGCTCTATCTGTGCTGAGACAATCAATTACAAAAACCTGCTGGACTGGTTTTCATGACTTTGACTCTGTGTCTTTGACAGTGATGTAACACGACTGCAACATGAAACCATTTCAAGAAAAAACACACCAAAGAAATTGAAACGGCATCATGCTTCTGTTCCTAATCACTTTTATATGAAGCAGTCATTCATTTATATACAATGAGAAGTTTGAGAACTGCTTTTCCTTCATCCACCCCATTTCAATTACAAAAAATGTGCAAAGGGGAAAACAAAATGGTTCAGAAGGACAGCATTCATTCCTTCTGTTGAAATGTTTCGGTAGAGAACATACAGTACCATTGTTGCAGAGACACAGAGAGGCAGTAAGCATAAGCCGCAGACTGAGGAAGTTATCACATCCTCTGTTCCGTTACCGCAATCTTCAATCACTCACAGCGCATTACACAGGAAGCAATGAACATATGAAGCACACCATTATTATTATTATTATTATTATTATTATTATTATTATATGCTGCTGCTGCTACAGCCACACCATCATTAAAGCCATCACTTGGACTTTTACCATGACTGATCAGGCTGTCACAAATGAATACAATCATTTCATCACTGAAGCTCACATGCTGAGTGTGTAAATGTATAACGCATATGCAGTGTGCCAGCAGTGCACGGGAAGTGGTAAGCTTCCCGTTTCAGCCCAGGCATGGGGACATGAAGGCTCACGTGAATCGTGATTTCACACTGTTCTGCTTTCTGTCAGGTTATTCTTCATGTCTCTATGTAAATGAGAATTTCAGTATTTTTTAACCTATTTTCACAGGACAGATGTTCAGCATCAGCTAGAAACAAGCTGTAATGTTTACCCCTCAGGACAGATGTTCATCATCAGGAGACAAAGCTGTTATGTTACCCACAGGACAGATGTTCATGCTCAGGGAGAAACAAGCTGTATGTTCCCTACAGGACAGATTGCTCATCAGGGAGAAACAAGCTGTAATGTTACCCTACAGGACAGATGTTCATCATCAGGGAGAAACAAGCTGTAATGTTACCCTACAGTACCAGATGTTCATCATCAGGGAGAAACAACTGAATGTTACCACTACAGGACAGATGTTCATCATCAGGAGAAACAAGCTGTAATGTTACCCTACAGGCACGATGTTCACATCAGGTAGAAACAAGCTGAATGTTACCCTACAGGACAGATGTTCAGCATCGCAGGAGAAAAGCTGTAATGTTACCCACAGGACAGATGTTCATCATCAGGGAGAAACCACTGTATGTTACCCTACAGGACAGATGTTTCACATCAGGGAGAAACAGCTGTAATGTTACCCTACAGGACAGATGTTCAGCATCCGCTAGAAACAAGCTGTAATGTTACCCTACGGAAGATGTTCATCCACAGGGAGAACAAGCTGTAATGTTCCCCTACAGGACAGATGTTCCATCATCAGGGAGAAACAGCTGTATGTTACCCTACAGGACAGATGTTCATCATCAGGAGAAACAAGCTGTAATGTTACCTACAGACAGATGTTCATCATCAGGAAAACAGCTGTAATGTTACCCTACAGAGACAGATGTTATTCAACATCAGTCAGCGTCCACTAAAAGTTCTTTTCTTGCTGCTGACAGACTCAGTTGGGTCAGTTTGTCCTTTACTTTGGATTTGGACCAAGTAGCCTACTGTCCCTTGGCTCTCTGGAGGAGCTCCTCAGAGCCAGACCTTCACCATGACCACTTTCAAGTATAATTCATGTATCAGCCAACTGTTCTAACCCTAACACAGACATCTTTTGATGCTGAAAAATCTTGTTACACCCTGCCTTCATCTACAAAACTAAGAACAGCGGGGGTGTGGTCAGAAGGCTCTTGTGTCTTGACTGAAGCCAACCTCATCATCCCATTGTCGGCCTCCTGCCAGTCCTCCACCGCCCGGTGCAAGGTGCTGTAGTAGTTGTCTGTGGTGCTGAACCTGTAGAGGGTGGAGACCTTCTCCCAGTCATTGTTGGAAGGCGTGATGATGTTTTCAGGCGGTGTCTTGTTGAAGAAGCTCTTTATGTTCCTCTCAGCGAGCTGTTTGGCGTGTTGGGTGGTGTATGAATCAAGCAGGTTGTTCTCTTCTGTAGCATACGCTCTCCAAAAGCGGAGCTGCAGGTAACTGATGGGGGAGGTGCACCGGGCCACACAGGTCAGCAGCAGACTGGACAACATGACAGCGGCGACGAGCAGCCAACCCAGGATCTGTGGTCACACAGTACGGATTCAAAATCAGGGATAGAGAAAGCAATATACAACTAAACAACAAATGTGTCACACATTAATAGGTGAAACGAAAGGATAAAAAAGCAAGAGCAAGGTTTTATGCAGCTATTGGCTCACTGCCAACAAGAAAACCAGGTATCTGTGGTCAACGTCCCTGACTACAGCATGGGGGGGGGGGTTTCCTCAGAGCTGAAAAGGAAACATGACTTTTGCACACAAAAAGGAAGTGCACAGACTTTGGCCACCTCACTCAATGATTTGATAACATTAAAGATATTCATTTGACAGAAATGGTATGCAAACATAAAGGATTCTTTAAGTTAGCAATAAACAATGGGTGGTTATTATAAAAGATGGCTCTGAATCAGTCCTTGCATCAATTCCTGTATTTCCAAATATGTGGTCTGGGGCCAGCAACCTCCTCTGAGTTCAATTCAAAAATGAACCCATCTGTTTCCTCTCATACTATGGATCAAACGTACTTTTTATGGATGACAGCAGACTGTAAAATGATGATGCACATGATTCTGTCGCACTCTTAACACAACTGGATTTGGATTTGATTTCACTTTATGAGAACATATGTGTGTCTTGCATCCTAAGGGGACCAGGCTTTCTTAAGAGAACACAACATTTAACCAAGAGAAAATAGCCTGCTACAACACCAACACACAGGGCCTTGTTGAGTTCTTGATTCTGATTGGTAAGTCACCTACAGTCTGTTCAATAACTGAATTATTATAACATTATATAACACATAACATCCCCCCCCCCCCCACCAACAACATATCAAGGGACTCTAACATAGTAGGCTATGGTAAGCATACTCCGACGGACTATTAGAAATCAGTGAAGTCGTTTTTGAGTCCGTATCTGGGCTCATATAGGAGCTCTCAGCGCTGAGAGGGAGGGAGTGACGGCGTAGCAACAGCCCTAACAAACCTCCATGGTTACTGGGTTTCTATCTGCACTGCTGGCCCCTCTTCAGCCAGGTCCCTTAGGTTGAGTTTCTGTTGATCCGGGTGAGAACGGTCCAATGGTTCGAACTATTTAGTTAGTTAGGTAGCACTGACCTGAGACTGAGCTTTCAGGGTGAGCAGGACATCCTGTCTGTCCGCCTGCGGGACACTGCTGCCTGTCCCACAGGGCAGCCTGTACAGCTCCCGCTGACACCGGACCCCAGAGTCCTTGTCTCCACACAGGAGCTTGTTGTAGACGCTCACGTTGGTCCCGGTCATGGCGCACTCGTAGTATTTCCCGTTGATCAGGGCCACGGCGATCCAGCTGGCGGGGGCCACCAGCGCCGTGTTGCTCACCTGGAAGAGGGCCGTGCAGACCACAATCAGCCGCCTCCAGTGCAGGCACCACCCGGCCCGGTGCTGGCACACCCCCGTCAGCGTCTTCCACGTCTTCTTACTCAGGATGTAACCCAGCAGCAGCAGAGCCAGGGCGGGCACCAGCAGGAACACCAAGCCGTAGAGGAAGTTCAGCTCATTGCAGGGACAAGAGAAGATCGCCGAGGAGAAGATCTGCTCCCCCCCCGCGGTCACCAGGGCGACCGCCCCGAACCCGAGTCTGTCCTGCTGGGTAGCGATGTCCAGGATCTTCTTAAACTTCTCCATCTTCTCTGATGTGCTGCTGCTGTGTGACTGAGCGACTGACACTCACACTTTACTTCCCTTCTCTGTGTTTGTGTTTGTGTGGTGTGTGGTGGTGTGGGGTGTGTGTGTGTGTGTGTGGGTGGTGTGTGTGTGTGTGTGTATCTGGCTTCAAGAGCCTGCCCCCTCGAAACCCCAACCAGACGTGTAACCCTAAACCACCCTGCTCACCGGGTTTTGTTGATAGCTCAACAGATCCAGGACACACCTGTAACCCGAGGGTGTGGTTCCACTGACACACTGGAGCGTTAATTCATGGATAGACACGATAAAAACTTAGATTATAGCCTACACAAAGGAGGTTATGAAATACCTTTTAAAGGAAATCTTGCTGGTGAAAGAGATGTTTGAGTTTTTCTTTTGAATGTTGTCACACTGACGTTGGGCAAAACATTCATTTCTGTACACATTTAAATAAAAATGAGTGTATGGAAGCTCATTGCATTCCTACACAAAAAATGAGACACATTATCTCATATGTATTATGATAATTATGAGATGAGGATCTCTAAATGATGAGAACAGTTCAGTTCTAAACCGTCTCTAGCCAGTCTACAGGACAAGACATCTCATCTCATTTATAAAATGTGATCCCCTTCTGTAGGCCTGATATAGAATACATAAGCACAGCAAAACACTGGAGAAGACATCAGGTAAAGCATGCATCCCGGACCCAAAGCCCCGGATCAGCTCCCTCTCTCCCCACTCCTTCCGTTTGTTGGGAGACAGGTACACTCACCTCGCCTTTCACAGTGCTCCATTGATGAGTTGACCATCAAAGGTGTTTTTTATTTCAAATGAATTGTCACTTTGCATATTAAATCGTCAATTGGAAAGACTTGTTTTTGCCATTTGTGCGTACACCAACAGTCCAGGCACATAGGAGTCATCGGGCAGGCTCTTTGAGTCGAGTAAAAAAGAAAAGCACACAAACTAAAAAGAGGAAAAAGATTACACAATGTGAATAAATTAAAATAAGATTCAAAAACTATACAAAAGGCTGGAAAAATGTATAATAAATTATTAATACTGTAAGTGGAGTGTCAGTATTGTAAACCAGGAGTTTGTAAACACACCAAAAAGAGGACAAAAAACCCTGACTGTTAGAGTAGATATAATAAAGAATATAGCCTACAGGTTATGAATACTAGCCTAATGGTAATGGGTGACAACTATGGCGGATATTGCATTTGTCAAGAGAATAAATATTGCGAATATTGCAGAGTAATATTTCACAGTAAAGTAAAGTAGTGAGGAGTATTGCACATTTAATTGTTCAGTGCACCGTGTTTAATTTGTTGTGATATTCAAATTGCATTAAAAATTGGAAATGATGTCAAACACTAAATGCTTTTCTATTTGAATAAAGAGGTCTGAAAACTTGTGTAATTCGCATGATCCAAAAAGCTCTTTTCAGTTACTGGTTACTGCCACAGACCGTTAATATTATCATTGACAATAATAATAATAGACAGTCTATGGTTCCAGCCTGTCTTGTGTTTCCTGGCGTGTCCATGACAGCAGGGGGCGCTGCTGCGTAACAACGCGTTGGTCGCACACTGACGCTGATCACTAGAAGAAGAATCTGTTTAGAGCGGAGCGGACAGATTTCAGCTAACGTTATAGCCATCTTATGTGTGCAACAGTGGACATTAAGTATTCACGTACAGTTGTAACGTTTCCTCTACCAGTCAACGGAATTGAATTTGATCTAAACTTAACTAGAAATAAAGGGTTTCTAACTGTCCTTGAAAAGGCCCAGAAATGGCAGAACATGCAGGTGAGTGTGCCAGCTAATGCTAGCTAGGTAGCTAGTTATTTATGGTCAGTTTGAGCTAGCTGGAACTTATTGAACAGACTTCGCGTTTTACATAAATGTATTATTTACAATTAATAACTGGTAATATACTGTGAAGGATCCTTATATCGTATGCTCTGTATCCTACCCACCAGAGTGAGCTCTCAGAGCAGCAGGTAACGTTAGCCTAGCCGAGGCACATTCAGGCAACACTTCATTCCCAAATGTCGCATTCAAGTGTTCGTTAAACACAACCTTCCGAAATAGCCTCCAGACCCTGAACGCTAACGTCGAAAGCGTCTTTTGGTACATTCGGCGTATATGTAACTCACCAAGTAGTACGAACGTTTAGCTCATTCCCACAGCTAGGCTAACAGCTACAAGCGTTAAACCAGGTGTTAACGTTACTCTAAACATAGCTACTGGTTTCAGAGGGATCCCATCGTTTTGAGTTAAAGAGGGTCTGAAAGGAATGAAGTTCTCTAATTATCCGCCATCTGTCGTCATGTTCACTCAGTGGCCACGTTATTAGCTACACACGTTATGTATTGTACATCAATTGCAGAAGCAGTCTTCACTAAAGGGCTCTCAGACTCCCTCCAACTTAACTACTTAAGTTTGTAAAAAATGTAAGACGTAATGTATAGGGATAAAATATAGCAATTTAAAATAAAGTAATATACATTTGTGGAATTGCAAATGATTAAGCTGAATATAAAAATGAATGTAAATGAATATGCACAATGAGAAGTAATATAAAGTACTAAAGATAGTGATGATCCCAGAGCCTCTGTGGGATGGAGGGCTCCCTGAGCCTGGTGCTGCTGGAGCGTCTGCTGGACGGCTGTGGCTGTGAATAGCAGCTTGGTCCCAGTGATGTGCTGAGCTGCTTCCCCCCCTCCCACTATAGGGCCCTACGGTTGAGGGCTTTGCAGCTGCAGGACCAGGCGGTGATGGTGCAGCCCGTCAGGAAACTGTGGATGGTGCACCTGTAGAAGCTGCAGAGAATCCTGTAGTCCATGTTGAACCTCCTCAGTCTGCGGAGGAAGAATAGCCGCTGTCTGTCAGTCTTACACCGGCACACCTGCTTGTTTTTGCAAATATCAAATGAGCCAATTGTGCGGAAGCAAGTCAGTGCATGCAGTCATTGTTAAGACCAAACATCAGAATGTGATCTAAGTTACTTTGAATGTGCAGTGATTGTTGGTGGCTTGAGTATCTGCTGATCTTGATTTTGACCACAACAGTCTCAAGAGTTCACAGAGAACAGTGTGAAAAACAGAAAACTTCCAGTGAGCTGCAGTTCTGTTAGTAAGAGGCCACAGAAGAGATGGCCGTCCAGGCCAGGCGTGGCAACAGAATCTTTTAACCATCATTACTACAGGAGGGCCCACTCCTGTCAGCTAGGAACAGGAAACTGCTTGGGGGAACAGTGGGTGCAGGCAGGCAGTAGAAGATAAACTGCTACCTCGTCTGACCAATCTTTTTAAAGTGCCACATGCAGACTGTACGGTCTGAATCTGGCGAGAGGTACCACAGTATAAACTGTATGGCAAAATCCCCACCCAGCTCTGTCAGTGGAACATGATGGCAATGTCTAGATAAGTATTGTCTCACCCTGGGCATCCCTTCATGGCTACAGTCTACCCATCTTCTAAGGGCTTCTAGAACCATGCGACATATTAAGTCACACCCTAACCTCAGTCCAATAGAGCACCTTTTGTTTGGGATGTGCTAGAACGGGAGATTTGCAGCATGAACGTGCAGCCGACAAATCTGCAGTAACAGATGCTATCATGTCAACATGGAGCCGAATCGCTTAGGAATGGTTCAGAATCAGAAAAAAGGTTTATTGCCACAACAAGTACACTTCTGTGGAATTTGCCTTGGTGAATGGTACAAACATATTAAGCAATAGTATGAATCAAACAATAAAACCAGTAAACACGTATATATACACAAAAGGAAAAAGAGGCATTTCGGCAACTTGTTGAATCCATGCCACAAAGAAATTGGACTTCTCTGGGTACCCATTATTAGAAAGGTGTACCTAATAAAGTGGCAACTAGTGTAGCTTCAGTCAGTACAGGCTGGCCACTCTGCTCATTCCATCATGTCTAGTCTTGGTTGGAGAACAATGTTTTGTAAGTTTTTGTAACTAATCATTTTTTATTTTTAAAGGTGGATACATTCAAAGATGCAGTACATATAATAGTACATTTACATTTAGTACAAGTACATTTAACCAATATGTGTGCATATGACTGTTTTCTCTCATTTTGACCAGAACAAAACGAGGCAAAGCATGACAGCTCATCATCCCCTGGAATGACGGACCAAGAGAGAGAAACGGCAGCCAGAGCATATGAAACATTTACAGTAAATCCCCTCTCCTAATCTACTCAGAAGTCCTATTCTGGTTGTCCTCTGCAGTAACAGCTGGAACCACTATTCTAACGGGAAGGGGACATAGCTGACTTTGACTTAACTTAAAGAAGATAAAGCGCTGCGTTGGCAGACACATCCCTACATGTCACCTAAACAAGTCCATGCTGTAGTCACTGACCTGGGGTCAGTTTCATGAAATTAGTTTGAAAGCACTGCAATGTAGATGGCTAATGGTGTCATTGATTTGTGGTTGCAAATTATAAATCATAGATTTGCAAGTGTTATAGTCTCTGGCATGCATGGACGGCAAGTATGAGGCTTTCTTCAATTAGTGATAGGGTTAGGGTGTTCACAACTAATGGTCAAAGACCTTGCAAATGAACTCGTCTGTGTGTTTCCTCACAGGCTGGGAAGTACGACGAGTCTCTCAAACACCTTGAAGCCCTGCAGGAGCTCAACAAAGAGGACTACAAGATCGCCCTGAATAAAGCTGTTGTAGAGTTTTACAAAAGCAGTCAAACTACCACAGGGACTCTGAAGCAGACACTAATGGCAATGAAGAACCAGGTAACTGCTGAAAAGTGGGTCATATTTTTCTCATGCTTTCTGTTCATGTGGAATCTGTTTTCAGTGAATGTTGTCGACAAACGGGGCTTTGCGTCTTCGTGATTTCGGGGATTTCATCAAATATCCCATCTTTATGTTTCAGGTTCACACATCAGCAGAGGACATTGATGGCTTGGATGATGTTGAAAATAGCTTGCTGTACTATAATCAAGCCATCGTCCACTATCATATGCGACAGTACTCTGAAGCAATCGCCATAGGAGAGAGGCTCTACCAGTTTCTGGAACCATTTGGTATGTTGTGGGGCCTTACATGGGTTTACTAAAGTGATCTGCTGATGTGATCATTAGGTAATCAGCAGTCAGTTTGCCCATTGCTGCTTTGATTGGCTTTTTAAATCATTTATCAAGGACAAATACTACAAAATATTTAGTGCTCAGTTTCCCACCCTCAGTGATATCAGAAAATATTAGAAAATTAATGTTTATTAACATTAATGTAAACAATGTTTGAATGTAATTTATGACATAGAATATTTAAAAACTGAGTCGTAGATCAGAGGCTTTGACTCATCTGCCTGAGACTTGAATGCTTCAAGATTACAAGCTGAAGAGATTCTACTTGTTGAAAATTACTGTCTAGCTTTGCCTTTTGAAGCTCTGCCTAACTGGTATTAATAATAGATATCATTACCATGGATGTACCATCCAAAGTCCCCATGACTTACAAACAGGTTTCAAGTCTTGAGACTTGACTTGGTCCTTGTCCAAAAGAAGGGCTACATTTCCTGTGCAGGGGTGTCAGCCATGGAATTGTCTAAATGTGTAAAGGAACAGGGCTTATGGGAAATGTGTGATTTAGAAAGGGGCTCTTAACCACAGTATTAGTGGTTTAGGAGTGTAGTAGTCTGACAGTGGTGCGCGTTGATATTATTTATATATATATATATATATATATATATATATATATATGTGGCCATGTGTCAGTTTGCCATGGAGTCATTATGTTATTTGTCCTAGAAGAGAAGTTTGCTCAGGCGGTATGCTTCCTGCTGGTGGATCTGTACCTGCTCACCTTTCAGCCGGAGAAGGCCCTCCATCTGCTGGCTGTGCTGGACAAGCTCTCTGTACAAGGAAGCAGCAAGAACGGCAAAGGAGAGGTAGCCCACCGCACCCCACGGTTTACACCTGCTCTCATTTTCATAAGGTTTATAGTAAAGGTTTACTAAGAACCCTGTCGTTGTGGTCCAGTAGAAAACTTAACAGAAGTGATCAGTGGAGCTCACATTTTCAGTTTAACCCATTCATCAGCGCTACTTGATTCACGCTGCGTTTTACCACACACTAACTAAACAAACTAAATGTCTGAGCTGTGCCACTTGGAATGGCTACAAATGAGAAGAATTGTATTTAGTTGTGTCATCATGTATGAGGTTGGTAACTAATAAGTCTAATCAGCAGATGTAAAAGCATGCAATTTACTGTTTGAGTGCTGTGCTTGATTCCAGAGCAACAATTCAAATAAAGATGCAGCAAACCAGAAGGCAGAGTTCACAGCCATGATTGAGGCAGCCAAATCAAAGATGCACCAGGCAAGATTTTAACATCCACTATTTCTCTCTTTCATTCTCAACCCAGTTGACTGTGACTGACTGTTGTTTCCTTTACAGTACAAAGTGAGAGCCTACATCCAGATGAAATCCTCCAAGGCCTGTAAAAGGGAGATCAAATCAGTGATGAACACAGCGGGGAACGTGAGTTGTTTTCTCATATGAACTCTGGGCAATGTCTGTCGAATCAGGTTCTGACATCGTCCAGAGTTTCCCTGTCTAACATTTAGCACACAACCGCAGAGTGTCCCTTTTTCATTTCTGGAAATCCTCCTTCTAGCCTAGAAGAGGGGTGGCGCCTGGGTAGGGCATGCAGGAGGCAGGACATGACGCAGATTACACTGAGTCTTTTGCCGTTCCTTGAATTTGTCTGTCTTAACCCTTAATCACTTTATCTCTCCAGTAAGACATTTTCTTTGGCATCTTCGTGTAGATCACCCTTCTTCTTCACCCTTGGTTTGTTTACTTTCAGTTTGGTGCGAGTCTGATTTGAAACCAACATTTCACAGACTCGGGAGCTGGCAGGGTAAAGATCGGTTAATGTCCGCTCCAACCGATTCACACATTTGCGTTCAAACATACAGCTCCCCGCAGAAGGCTTGGAGAAAGTTTAGTGGCTGAATTGTTGGTGCTACGTCATCAGTGTTAAACCGTGAGGGGGAGGGGTGTAACGTATAGGATATGCATAGGATGTCATTGTCTCTGGATGCTCCCTCTCTTCTGACGGGCAAACAACATGCCAACACAGTCACCAACATCTAAAAGGAATAGGGCCCAACCAATATGGACTTTTTGAGACAGATACCAATTTTACAGGAGAATGATTCTCACTGATAGAGTGAAGATTTGAGCTGGAATGAAAATAGACCATTTCTGTGGGGATTGTGTACTGATTTAGCACCGACAAGACATTGCCAAGATACTTAGGAGGCTGCTTTTTTAATTAATAACATTTTTTTAATCTTGCTGTACATGTCCTATCGGAAAACATATACACCCATACTGATAGATGCTGATATGTCTGTGATAGGCCAGTCTGTCTAGCTCTACTCATGGTTGGTGTGTGCCAAAAGTGATGTCAAAGCTTTTTCCATGAGTTTTCCTACTGAAAGCGAATGTTGGACATAGCGGCGAGCGAGGCTATTCTCTCCAGTGGAGAGAGCAGCTGCGTCAGCCGTGCTAAAAGTTATCCAGTGTAACCAAACTTTGTCTCTGCATACGCTGACATCCACATCACTTGTCCATTACATGCTGCCCGATGTTAGGGCCATGATAATAGTGGAAGGGTGTCTCTATTAAATTGTGTTTCCTGTCTGCTCCATCAGTCTGCACCCTCACTCTTCCTCAAGAGTAATTTTGAGTACCTGAGAGGAAACTACAGGAAAGCAGTGAAGCTATTGAACAGCTCCAACATCGCAGAGCATCCTGGACCCATCAAGACGGGTGACAACTATTGAACTTTTTTCAAGATTGATGGCTTTCTCTGACAAACCTGGTGTTAAACAACCACACAGCTAGCTTTGGTTCAGACTGTTCCTTTGTCATCATTGGCTCTACGTTGCTCCGACACATTGTCTTCATTGGAGAAGTGACTGGCTGTAGCAGCCACGATTGATTTCTGTATGTGCTTGTTGATGGATTGTGCATGTCTCCTGCCTTGTTTCATTCAGGTGAATGTGTTCGGTGTATGTTCTGGAACAATCTGGGCTGCATTCACTTTGCAATGGGGAAACATAACCTCGGCATTTTCTACTTCAAGAAGGCGCTGCAAGAGAACGACCACACCTGCGCTCAGCTGGGAGACGGCAGCAGCGGGCAATGTGGGTCACATCTAACATGGTCTTGTGACTGCAAACGTGTTAACATGCTCTTATCAAGCACTCCCCTCCTGTATGGCTGCTTGTAAAATGTGTGTAGCTTGCTCCTTCACAGAGGATCTGTTGGTTGATTCCAACTTCACATCAAAATATAAAAAAAAAACCTCTCAATCCACCACTGCAGCATAATCCCCATAACTCTCTGCTCAATATCTCGTTAAGTCACTGGTTTGCCACAATGTTTGGAAATTCCCACACAAAATATGGCTAAATAAGATTAGCATGTTTTAACTGACGTCAGCCTCTCAAAACAAAGGAACAAGCTACTTTATACAGCAACAAAAACACATTTTCACATTGTCATACTTCTCTCTGGTGGAGTCTCTCCATGCGGAGAGTTTTGGTTGATCTATCTCAGAGGAATGTGACGTTTAGCTACACTCGCGGCACACCGTTGCTGGGAAAAGATATTGCTGTTTATTTTTGTTCTAAATCAACTTCTAATGTGACGTTAACTTTTTGTATCAGACGGTAGGCTGACATCTCAAAACCTGGACACAAACAATCCAAACTACTGTATGTGCATGGAGAGATGCCACTTAGAAAGAACGTGACTCTTAAAGTCTACATGGGTCTTATTTAAAACCCAATGGACTGTTTTTTGATCAGCCTAGCTATCTAGAGTTTTTAGTTTTTTTCCGCTAACAGTTCCCATTGTGGAAAGTATATGCTTCAATTTGAACTAAGCAAATTAGGAGAATTTACTGTTACACTTGGGTCCCCAATGGTAACCAGTCTCTTCGTTGTGTTTTGTTCTCCAGCTAAGAAATTCACAGGTATCCCCATGTGTGCTCTACTAGCCAACAAGCGCTATGAGCTGCTGTATAACTGTGGGATTCAGCTGCTGCACATCGGCAGGCCTCTGGCAGCCTTTGAGTGTCTGATGGAGGCCGTGCAGGTTTACCACTCCAACCCTAGACTGTGGCTGCGACTGGCAGAGTGCTGCATCTCTGCAAACAAAGGGGTAGGGCTACACTGATAGAGAGCCTCAGTGATTTGGGATTTTCCTTTTAAAGATGACTTGCACTCCTTAAATTTAATGTTAAGGATTTGTTATGTCCCTTGAATATTCTGTAATAACGGTAATAGTTTTGCTTTAGTGATTATTCAGAAACCAACCTATTTTTCTTCAGTGATTTTAATACCAGTTGGAGCAACTGCGAAGTTAGTTTGAACTTGTGTTGAAGTTAGTTACTTGTATTGACCTTTAATTCATGGTACCTTCCAGTACAGCTGTACAAAAGTGACTAGAAAACCACATACAGGTACTTCATGGTCTCTGTGTTTGTTTCCAGGGGTCGGAGCAGGAGAGCAAAGGTTTACCTTGTAAAAAAGGAATAGTTCAGTCTATTGTCGGGCAAGGCTACCATCGCAAGATCGTCCTGGCATCCCAGTCTACACAGAACACTATCTACAGGTCAGTGTCAGTCCCAAGGGAAACTACGCTTTTAGACATTT
The DNA here is from genome assembly GCF_008692095.1 of Etheostoma spectabile. Taxonomy (NCBI): domain Eukaryota; kingdom Metazoa; phylum Chordata; class Actinopteri; order Perciformes; family Percidae; genus Etheostoma; species Etheostoma spectabile. The sequence goes on along the minus strand of NC_045738.1, from coordinate 26,647,037 downwards.
ACATGTCCTGTCCAGTAGGGGTGGGGCCAAATATCCATACGGCAAAATATCTGTGTCCTCCTTCGTACAAGAATCGATATGCTGGCCAAATATCAATAATAATCAATTAATTAATAAAATAAGGCACTCTGAATAGGTCGCCTGCTCCTCAGCGTCACTACTTTGGTTTGCAAAGCATTTTTGTGTTATTTTTATTTATTTTTTTTACAAAGTATTTTTATAGTATTCCTTATACAGGGTGTCCGCGGGGTTTTAAAAAGTATTAAAAAGTGATAAATCAAAGTGTCAATTTAGGCCATTAAAATGTTAATTTAGTCTCAGAGGAGTATTATTTTTTTTAAATTAGGTGTTATTTTTTTCAGACTATCAGTGTCCTATTCTGATTGAAATTCTATCCTGCGTTTGCGTTGACCGTTAAATATGGGCTTTGGCATGTCTGGCACATAATCGATCTTTCGTCTCCGTCTATGTTGATGCGACGTCATATTCAGTGGTCGTTCGACATCATCTCAGAACCACTGCGCGCTCAGCAGAAGTGGCTGGTTACGTTTTTTTAGACTTGCTTCAAGCCATATCTTACACGACTGGACAACCATCGTCGTCTTTTAATGGGCAAATGCAAGTTTTCTGATAGCTGGGTGAACAACCCACGTTTAGGACTGGCTCAGGCCTGTAGTAGGGTGGCCATGGGCGCCAACCCAACACTGCGCGTGGAGGCTCTGTGGTGTCTGAACACTGCAGTTAAACACCACTCATTTAACTCAAATAGAATTTCAGAGCTGTTTAAAGAAATGCTTCCCGACTCCAGGGCTACCAACCTCGCATTGGCCGTGAGACACACGCATTTGACTGGTTTCACACGCCACCCCCCCGATTTCTCACGCTGTCGGTCAAATTTCTTAAAGATGAGTTTATCTATAGATCTACTTGTTGAGCCACTTATGATCGCCTAGATGTGCTTTCAGAGACTGTGGGGGGGGGGGGGGGGGGGGGTCAGAGCGCTCCATGTCTGCGGAATTTTCAAATTGTCGCAAACTGAGAATTTTTTTTACCTGGAGCCGGGCATTTCCCCGGCTTCAGGTATGAGCTCTGAGTATCACAGACCCGTCCGTTGCTTCGTGTCCTCTCTCTCTGTAAAAATAGAGGTGAGCAGCGCGGCTGGTGGACCCGCTCTGCTGTGGGGGGGCAGTGCCGCGTTGCATCCGTGCGTAGACCTCCGATAATGAGCAGCGTACAGCCTCCTCGTAACTTGTTTGTCAAATGGGCCTCTGTGTCTGTCAGACGGTCTGAGTGAGATCCACCATATGAACGGAGCAATGACATGCACAGCAGACTATATTACAACTCTCCAAATCTCGGACAACAGAGATGGGAGGAGTTATATTTTGAATGTGCACAAAGTTGTAAACATGAGCAAAAATCTGATGATCTCTAAATATCTAATGTAACTGTAAATAATTCTTCAATGTTTCATAAATGAACAAAATATTTATTTTCCCCAAAAAGTAAATACGTAAGTGCTGCACGAGGATGAGGGCCAAACATTACTGAGCCTTGCACAAAGGCTAAAGGATTAGAAATTATGTTACTCAGTGTTTCCATTCTTTAGAATTTCAGTGGTCTTATTTGATCCCTCAACATTAATTTAACTTTGGGTCCCTTCCCAGGGACCCCTGGACCTGTTCACCATAACCCAAATCTTCTCAGCTGTTGCTGACATATATACTGTCTCTCATGTGGTTCATTATGTTTGGCACATTGTCTGGGCCAGTTCTTATATCTGAAAAGTTATATGTAAATGCTGAAGCCCTAAACCTGTTGATACTACAACAATGCAAAGGCTCTTACCCCTACAGTTTTGCACAATTATGCAAGACTTAATTTCTCATTTTTTTTGCACAAAACCTCCAGAAAGTGCCATTTAATGGTTAATTTAAAAACAAAAAACTGGGGGGCATACCCCCAGACCCTCCCTACTTTGGATCTCAGTTCTTAACTATCCATTCTCTTCATTGCACATTTATGTTTTGTTTTACTTTTATTTACTTAGTGAAATAAATATGTGCAAGATGTTGTTAATGTTATGTTGTCTCTAAATCTATTCATTTCTGTATGTTATAAATGTCAAAATCTGTGTAAATAATAGAAAGGTCGCTGATTAACACTTGCAATTCATTGTCGTGATGGTTTTAAAAAAAATTCTGAAGGTAGTAAAAAAGGTATTAAAAAGTAGTAAATTTAACTAAAGGATTGCTGTACATACCCTGTTATAGCTGTGTAATTTTAATTTACAGACTACAAACTTGTGCTGCCGAATTGTGCTACTTTCTAACAGTTGGACTTGCAGTGAATAAAGAGAGAAGACCTGCACTTAAACTTTTCACAGGCATTTGTTTTCATAGTTGGACCGATATTGTGATGGCTCATTAAAGGGTTGTCTCGCCATGTATTGATGATGTACCTGTGATTTCCTCCAACAGAGGGCAGCAGTGCTGACACTAACAACTGTAAAAAAGGACTGTTAATCTTGGTTTTTAACTTCCCACTATTTGATGTTTCCACTGAGTGACGTGTCTTTTATGGCTGCACTGTTCTATCAAATATACCTTTATTGTGTCTTACACGTAGTTCATTTCTCCAGTCACACTAGATTCTATCTACTATACCACTGGCTGACTGATATCTAATTAGTAGTCCTTTTGCTCAAAGCGACCTGATGCTCTTTTTGACGTGTGTGTGTGTGTGTGTGTGTGTGTGCGCGCGCAGTGAGGGCCAGTCAGCAGCTATCCCAGTAGCCAGCATGGAGTTTGCAGCCATCTGCCTGAGGAACGCTCTGCTCCTCCTCCCTGAACATCAGCAACAGGACAGCAAGACAGAGAACGGCTCAAAGAGCTCCAGCCAGTCAGGAAGCACTGAGAGCGGCAGCGAGAACAGTGATGCCTGCAGGTCGGTCTCACACACACACACACACACAC
>NC_045738.1:26640857-26644052 GCF_008692095.1 Etheostoma spectabile | reverse complement strand
ACACACACACACACACACACCAGATAATAAAGTAGTACTGCAAAGGAAAGAGCAGCATATGATATCCTCTGAAATGTTAATAATTCCTGGCTGACCGTGCTTCAAAGTTGTAGATGGAACCGGAGTGAATATGGGTTTTAAAGCACCTCTGCATCAGGGTGTAATACATTACAGTATGTAGAACTCCTAAAGTGTATGATATTGAGTTTGTGTACAGATGACCAGTGTGCAGCAGTCAGCACTGTACTGTGTCATAATCTTTTCACCCTTTTAGAACAATAAACAACTCAAACTAAGGCAGAAAATATAAAAACTATGGGAGTCTATGGAATTGTTTTTAAAATGTAGTGTAGTATGTGATGTGTTCTGGTAGCATTAAACTGTAGGAAAGGTGTCAGATCATGCTTGTCTTATAATATATCCACATTTGTGCAAAAAAAATAAAACAATCCATAGATTAGTCACCTATGAGAAGAATCGGTAGTTGCAGCCCTACAGCATACATGGTGGTATTGCTGAGCAAATGTTAAACAATTGGTCTCAATTATTGGGCCCAGCATAATGATATTGTGATATTTCCTGTGTGCCGCCTGATCATTTGTCAATAATTTGGCTGACCTATTGGACCGTGCTGGAGGTTTGATGGTGGCTCAGCAGAGTGGACATGTGTTGTGATGATGTGTTGCAGTGGGAAAGGTCCGGAGGCTGATAAGTTCCTGTCTGCAGCTCCATCGTCTCCTCTCAGGAAACAGGAGGTGGAAAATCTCAGGTAATAATCCCACTTCTCTCCTCCTCTGCCATTATTCAGCAGCATTGAATGAGCTGCACAGATGTCAGTAATGTCAACTGTTTGGTGTGCAGGTGCTCCATCCTGGCCTGCAGTGCCTATGTGGCCTTGGCACTGGGAGACAACCTGATGGCTCTTAACCACGCTGAGAAACTGCTGCATCAAACCAAGGTGTCAGGATCCCTCAAGTAAGTGTTTCTTCCAGCCTGCTCTGTGTTAGTGCTGCATGTCCTTCCACACTTTGACTCACTCAGCTGTCCGTCTCTGCTGGCTGGCTGATCAGGTTCCTGGGTCACCTCTATGCTGCTGAAGCCCTCATCTCATTGGACAGGATCTCTGATGCTATCGCTCACCTCAACCCGGAGAATGTCAGCGACGTGTCAATGGGAGTGCTGACGAGCGAGCAGGACCAAGGTCTGTGGCTTCTACACATTACTGAACAAAACACACAATTTACAATGGCAATGTTGCTTGATGTTGGTTTGTTTTGTCAACAGGGTCTGACAAAGGAGATGAGCCTGTCGAGTCCCGTGAGTTTACCTTCTTTAAAATAACTTAGAGAAAACATTGCAATAGTCCACCTTTGTAAAACACTTCTTTAAACCAGGAGATTTAGGCAGCAAAAATTGACATTTAAATGACAAAATGCATCAGAGTCAAAACGGACCAAAAAGTGTGTGTGTGTGTGTGTGTGTGTGGGTGGTGTTGTGGTGTGGTGGTTGGGTGTGGTGTGTGTGTGTGTGTGTGTGGTGTGTGTGTGTGTGTGTGTGTGTTGTGTGTGTGTTGTGTGTGGTGTGTGTGTGTGTGTGTGTGTGTGTGTGTGTGTGTGTGTGTGTGTGTGTGTGTGTGTGTGTGTGTGTGTGTGTGTGTGTGTGTGTGTGTGTGTGTGTGTGTGTGTGTGTGTGTGTGTGTGTGTGTGTGTGTGTGTGTGGTGGTGTGTTGGGGGTTGTGTGTGTGTGTGTGTGTGTGTGTGTGTGTGTGTGTGTGTGTGTGTGTGTGTAGCAGGGAAGCAGACTCCCCTGTGTTACCCCAGCAGTGTGACATCAGCTCGGGCCATGATGCTCTTCAACCTGGGCAGCGCCTACTGTTTGAGGAGCGAATACGATAAGGCTCGCAAGTGCCTGCATCAGGTAACCATGACGACAGCTACTTGACTTCGTGTGTGTGTGTGGGCCAAAAGTTTGGACACACCTTCTCATTCCATTCTCCTTTATTGTAATGACTATTTACATTGTAGATTATCACTGAAGGCATCAAAACTATATATGAACACATGTGGAATTATGTACTTAACAAAAAAGTCATCCATTTTGTTGGTCTGAAAACAAAGGCAAGTTAAGCCCTATTCACAGGGGACTAGTTTTACCCGACACAAAACCCTGAAACACTCTAATTAACATCCAATGCCAACATTGATTTGTCTCCACATGGCAATTATGTTATGATCAAGGTTCTGGAAGTTGTAAGCTGCAGAATCTTCCAGTACAGACATGGTCCCTGTGGTGGATGGCTCTCACACACCAGTGGAACATAAACCTTATTCACACAGGACTAGTTTTACCTGGGGACCTGTAGTAAGAATTACACAGGTTGTCTGTGATCTTAATCCCGTGTCAATCTGCATGTCTGGAATATGTCAAGTAAAAATTCCACTGCAAATGACCTACCACATTTCACCAGACACAGAGATCATGTGATACTATTATTCCTGTGTGAATCTGCATCTCTGATTCAGGGTCGTTTTGGCTGCGTTGGTTATTATAAACGAGTTTTGACAGAGCCTTGACATCATATGTGGGAGATAATGTCAGTAAATTTGAGAAAAATACAGACTTCACTTCCTGTGTGAATGCGCCGCAAGAAAGCCAGACATCGGGGCATGATTTCTAAATCACATGTGGGACTAGTTTTTGAGGTTTGGCTGCTTATCACCGTGGTCAGCAGTGAGATTACGGTTCTTAAGATAAGAACATGCAGACATTATTAGATTGTTTAAATGTGCTTACTCTGTTTACTTTCAAGCTTCAAGACACAGTAAAACATTATTTCCTGCCATGATAACTTTCCAGGCCAAGGACTAAACATTAGTATGGTTAGATTTGTTTTTAATGGAATTATGTATTATATAACTCTGTGAAAACTGCTTTCCCCTCCATTAAAAAACAAAGCTGCTCTTAAGCATTAAAGTTCATTCTTTATCTCAGGAAAAGTCTGTATTTGAATGAAGTGTTTTGTTGAAAACGTTTTACAGTGAAGTGATAATTCAGTGTTCAACTGTGATGTGTGTTGTCTTCCTCAGGCTGCATCTATGGTCAACACCAAGGAGATTCCACCTGAAGCCATCCTGCTGGGAGTCTACTTGGAGCTACAGAACGGTCAGACCTCCAACACACACACACACACACACA
>NC_045738.1:26640055-26640847 GCF_008692095.1 Etheostoma spectabile | reverse complement strand
CACACACACACACACACACACGTGCTGTCTATATCTTGCAGCAACTACAGATTACAACATTGGAAGAAAACAATCCTCCAACTCCCTGGTCAATAATCCACACACAGATTCCACAGTGTTCTGCCATGATGCAGTCTTTTTATTCACATAGAACCAATGAAAGGCGGCATAAAGCCGCCCCAGTGTGTGATGTCAGACAGCATGCTGGTAGTCTGGCAGCAAAAGAGGTGTAACGTGCAATGCAACAGCGTCGGAGTTTATGTTTTATGTGAGTTTGTGTGGAGAAGGTGGACTATTGCAATGTTTCTCTGTTATTAATTACTTTGGCTAATTGGAATGCTGCTTTGTCCCTTTCTGGTCCTCCTGTGGGTCGACTCGCACATCTTACTGCCTGACATGCAGTTAATAAATGAGTTGGTAAATGCTACAATGCTTTTCTGGCCTGGCGGAGTTTCTGGCGGCCTGTACAATTATTGGAGGAAAACACTGGGTTTATTACCATTACAGTTTCATTTCCCTTGTTCAGTATGTGAGTGAGGGGTGAAAACCAGGAGATAATGGCCTGGGTGTGTGTCGTGCGTCCTCAGGAAACACCCAGCTGGCCCTGCAGATCATCAAACGGAATCAGCTGCTGCCCGTGGTGGTCCAGAGGGTTTCCCCAGACTCGCGCAAGAAACCCGTCCAGTCTGTCCAGCCCTTCCAGTCTGTCCAGCAGCCCATCCAGCTGCCCTCATCCTTCACACAGGTTCAACGCAAATGAGCCTCAACAGCAAGCTCTGACCCCCCCCCCCC
>NC_045738.1:26631455-26640045 GCF_008692095.1 Etheostoma spectabile | reverse complement strand
ACCCCCTACTCAACACACCCTGAGGAGCCTTGATATTTATAAAGCCTCAGCATCAGGAGGCGATGAAATGCAGGTGTGGCTGCTGACTGATGAGAGAAGACTGCAGCAGTATCCATGGACTGAGACCAGCTGAGGAATCTGTGTTGTCTGAACAATGAAATAAATTTTATTTACTGTATGACATGTGTGGCTCTTGAATACTACAGTGGACGTAGAATCACATTGAATGTAACAGGCCCATTTGGACAATGTTTGAAAGAATACTTGATCCAAATAATGTACAGGAAGTTAGTACTAAGCATGTTTTATGTAATGGCACTTTTCAAATAAAGGTTTAAGTGCTTTACAATAAAAAAGATTTCAGATGAGATAAGTCATAAAATCCAGAACTATAAAACAAATGCCATCAGTTAGGAAAAGCCCGAAAAAAGGGGAAACTGGAGCTGAGGGGGCCCCGTCACCTGTTTCACAATCTAGATCACAAGAACTCTGGACTCCAGCTTCTGTCAAGTCCAATATATCTGTAACAGCTGCTTCCAGTGATGCACCATCTCAGTGCACACACAGCGTGTTTTAACATAACACTTTAGAAAGTCTCGTTGAGTGTTTCTGGATTGTCTGACGTGATGCATGTATATAATTACAGTTTGACTTTGAGGCTGCAGCAGCCACATCGATCACTGGAGGCCATCCGTGTGCTGTTGGATCATCTCTCCACACCATCTTTCCTAGCCACGTCTGATCCTCGCACCCCCTTCACGCAGTCATTGCTCAGGTGTGTGGTGCTATCAAAGTTCTTCACACAACTACTTCTGTCACTTTTTACGTGAACACCATAAAAGACCTAAGGACCAGGGGAACCCAACATGGTCACACTCCACCTCGTACCAAATGGTCCATTGTTCTGTCTAGTGTCAGTCGGTCAGAGTACTAATCCTCCTCTGTATTTACTATGTTTAGAGCACATTGAGCCTTAACCACATTTATTATTCCATGTATTCTCACAAAACAAAACAACGTCAAACTGTGCATATGTCAAGGCCTCAACCCTTGTCTTGGAGCTGAAGTCCTTTTGTAGTTGTGCCAGTTAGTTCCCAACCTTTTGGGCTGGTCCCTCATCCCAGTTCAACCAAACACTGTTTGCTTCTCAGACTTTCAGTTCTGATTCTTGAAGAGGTCAAAGTCTCCTGTATTATGGGAGAAAACATTTGAAATGTGTGTCTTCTACTTCCTTTCTTGTCAATCATTTAGCATATTTCTAGCAAGAGGATAAAGTGCTCGTTATTGGACAAACCCACAGCTTGAATTAACAACTAAATAAAGGTTTCCCTTGGAAATCAACCGACTTGATAAACCTGTCTATTTCCTGGCTGAACAACATTTGGAACACCTGGACTGAGTGTGTCCCTGCAGCTCAGCTCTTCCAGTCCCAGGGGACACACAGGTCCCCGTCCTGCATGACCGAGTAGAAGTGAGACACACAGAAGTGGAGGCCCTGCATTAGGGGGGAGGGCTGCTCCACAAGCCGTTTACAGCAGTGGATCATCTGGCTGGAGCTGACGCTGGGCTCTTTGGACAGACTCCTCAGAGACAGACTGTAGAGACACAGCTTCACCACAGCCTCCTCCTCCGCCTGCAGCCTGGACACACCCACCCACATACACACTTTATTACTGAACAAACAGAAGTGTGCTTGTTACTCTGTATAGTTCTCAGTTTATCAGTGAAGTGTATGAACCCCAGTGCAGACGGTCTGTCTCACGGGAACCTGGATTCCAGTCATTACTGGGTCATGGCACAAGGACGCGAGCCATGCTCGACTCGGAGTGACTCGCGTCCGTGTTCCTTGACCCAGTAATGACTGGAATCATTGACTTTTAGAACAAAGTGGTCAGTTTGACTCACTGGCTTTTGCGTTGCGTGCGCTGTCTGGCCTCACGCGCCTGGCTCTGGAGGAAGACCTGCAGCTTGGGGGGGTCACAGTTGGTGGGGATGATGAAGTGGCCCATCTCGTGTAGACTGGGGTAAGAGCAGTCACTGCGATCGACACAAACAACAGCGTCTGAATGAAAGTGCACAGCAGCGTGTATGTGAGGCGTTTAATGTGACGGCGTACTTCTCCAACAGCATGGTGAGCCCCTGCAGGCTGCGGGGGTGCAGGTGGAGCCGGCGGGACATCAGGGTCTTGTGGAAGGTGTTGAGGGTGCTGTAGTGCTCAGCGATGGACTGCACCGGGCCCAGTCTCTCTACGTGGACAACCTGAGTCCCACCCAGCAGGAGGCTGATCCTCTCCTTTAGCCAGTCCGTCTGCTGCTGCAGGCTGCGGTAGCCAGGCAGCTGCTCAAACAGCTGGAGACACACAGGTGGGGTGGGGGGGTGTTAGGACACAGAGAGGAGTACAGATAGGATGTGACAGCAGAAGCACTGCAGCTACATTACTTTGGTCCACTGATGATGAACGTCCATGGTTCCCAGCATGATGTGTCCCAAGGCGTTCATCCCTGACTGGTCAGCGAACACCACAGTGTGTCCTGCAGGGGCGGAGTAAAAGAGTAAAGGTGTTCATCAGAATATTGTTAGAAATATAGAAACTACTTCTGTTTGCTCCTGTGGGATTGACAGAAATGAAAATCTTTTGGGATTTTCTTTTTTACCATAACTTGTTCCCAGCTTCAGTGGCAACCAGAGCTGGGACTAACCCAACCGGAGCTGGGACTAACCCAACCGGAGCTGGGACTAACCCAACCTGAGCTGGGACTAACCCAACCTGAGCTGGGAGCAACCCAACCGGAGCTGGGACTAACCCAACCGGAGCTGGGACTAACCCAACCGGAGCTGGGACTAACCCAACCGGAGCTGGGACTAACCCAACCGGAGCTGGGACTAACCCAACCGAGCTGGGACTAACCCAACCTGAGCTGGGACTAACCCAACCTGAGCTGGGACTAACCCAACCTGAGCTGGGACTAACCCAACCTGAGCTGGGACTAACCCAACCTGAGCTGGGACTAACCCAACCTGAGCTGGGACTAACCCAACCTGAGCTGGGACTAACCCAACCGGAGCTGGGTAACTAAAGCGTTACATGAGGTCCAATCTTTCCTAACTAATAATAACCATCTCACAGGGCTTGTTGATTAGTCGACTAATCGGTTGTTTTGGTCATAGTCAACTAATATTTTTTCAGTTGATTAGTCACTTATTATACTTTTCATTCCTGAATGATTTATTTCCTAGAAACTTCTGAGCACATCTCTGGTAAACACAAGATTAAAAGTGCTGCTTTTGCATGATTCTTAATTTTAAACCAGTAAATTTACGTGTATCACACTTTTCTATCTAAACGACGGATCAACGCGCTAAGATCAATTCATGGATTAAAACAAAAGAATTTCTTCAGTCAGGGACCCCCCTAGTCCACACAGACTGAAACACAGCGCCACCACCTGGTTGTAATATGTACTGTTTAATATGGTACAGTACATTATATTTCTGCATATAGACAGAGAGAAACAGACGCAGCTATGTGTGCAGACGGGACGTCCTGTCCTCTGGGAGACTCTTTACCTTGCAGGTTGATCAGGGCGTCGGGGCTCTGCTGGGACAGCCGGCTCAGACTCTGAAGCTGAGAGCAGCGGTGGGCCACTCCCCAGCTGCGCTGCCACCTGCACACACAACCCACGTCACCGGCAGGGAATATGGACACAGCTTCAGCTACATGTCCCCAGAAGAACCTTGACTGTTGTCATTTAACTCATAATCTGCACTGACTCACAAAGCTTCAGGGGAAAGTTGTGACCCCCCCCCCCCCCCCCCCCCCCCCCCCCCCAACCTCGCTCTCCACTGAGAGGCGTTGCTTCTTACATGATATCAGCCAGATCGAAGTTGTGACACAGCTCCTTCTTCAGTCTGTTCAGCTCTTCTCTCCGAGGAAGACTAGCGCTGTACTTCTCTGTGGCTTCAGGCTCGTTGTTTCTCAGCCATGAGCTGACAAAGAGAAGACAACATGAAACCACTCAGACTATCACAAGAATTAATATATCTATAATAATCTTTCCTGGTGTGCACAACACAAAAACAGGTCAATAGTCTGAATGCCAGTCCAATGTCCCATATTTCTCTGACGGTCTACCTCACGTCTCATTATCAACAAATGCCCCGTTAGAGTTAACACGGGCTCTCTCTCTCTCTCTCTCTCTCTCTCTCTCTCTCTCTCTCTCTCTCTCTCTCTTTTAATTTCTTGTACTTCACTGTAACTTTTTGCTGTAACCTTGCCTTGCCTCGCTGCTCTCAGTGTCCTCTACAACATCTGTCTCACTGCATCGTCTATATCTCGGTGTATTTGTGGACTGTTACACCAAAGGAATAACATGTCTGGATTTTAAGAATGGGTGGAGTTCCCCTAACCTCTAGACAAACAGAAGCGTACAGTGGTCTGGACTGTGGATGATATTTGAGCCTGTGGGTTGTGTCTGTGGGTAGTTTGGGTGGGAGTGGGAGTGCAGACGGAGCGCTGAGCTCCAGAGTTGCTAACCTTAGAGTGGGCTCCATTCTCTGGGCCTGCTGCAGCTCCTGCTCAGGGTCTCGGAACCCAGTGAAGGTGTAGTAGCTCTTATCCCACCGGATAGGTCTGTAGAAGGGCAGCCCTGCCTCTGCTGGACTTTTAGATGTCTCTGCACTTGGTGCCAGTCCCTCCATGTGCTCCGTGGGCAGGCTGCAGGACTTCAGGACGTTCTTCACCGTGCTCAGGACATCGTTTGTGTGCAGAGTGAAACTCACTGGCCGGAACCCTGAGAACCAGGCGAGAGCTTTTAGGTTTGTAAAGTTAGATCTCACAAATATTATGAGCCATATTAATGAAAGCAGTACCCGAGGCGAGGAGCTCCGGCTGCACATCGCTGCCGTCCTTTGTGTCCCTGACGTAAAAGGTTAGCTTCATTGGCTGCACCGAGCGCGAGCCGGGCTTCTGCAGGTTGTCCAGATAGCCATTCAGCCTCTTTAAGGAATTCTCATTCACTTCCTGTAAAACACAACAGGATGTTAAAGCGTGAGGCCAGGCTCTCTGTGTGATGACAGTTAGTCCTGTGATCCAACCAGCACACTCCGGACCCCCTGAACACCTCACAGTGCTAATAGATCACGTCAGAGTTGTTTCTACAACACAATATGTCCTCGGACTCTGTGTGAGACGTACCCGCTCCCGGGGGTATTGACCGAAGAAGTCAGGATGGACTGCGAAGTAGAAGGGCCTGAGTGCGTTGACGGCGTCGGCCCCGGACAGCGCTCTCTGCTGGACATAATGTGCGACCACGTGCTTCCTCTCCAGCCTGCACAGAGACAGAAGACAGGGATGAAGAATACTGACTGCAGTCAGGATCCATAGTTAGTGTTCATTAATCGATCACTCGCTTGGTTTTCAGACAATTCTTTACTCTATTAAACCTCCTAATGCCCTGCAGTGATCATCTCACTGGGTTTGTACCTGAACATGTGGTTTATTATAGTTCTATATTCTAAGAGTTATCGTAGTATAATAGCTACAAATATAACAGGTTGCTTATATATCTGAGGCAGGTGGATATGCAGCATATACAGTGGATGTACAGTATATTTGACAGATAACATGTTTAACACTAATAACTATAAACAACAACATAAGATGAGAAACCTTAAAATCCAGAAGAAAATGATGTAATAATCTTCTATATGCAATAAAAAGCTTGAAAATAAAAATCACCGTAGATAACTGTACTGTTCCCTAAAGCTGCAAAACAAACTCCTGCTCACTGTCTCCCCGGCAACGATCAATAGACTGGCTGCCGACGTTCTGGTATAGACCTTCAACTTTGACCTACACTACTGCACACACACAGCCCCACAGCCTGCTGGTACCTGAACTACACACACACACACAGCCCTGTCCCCCAGCCTGCTGGTACCTGAACTACACACACACACACAGCCCTGTCCCCCAGCCTGCTGGTACACTACCACACACACACACACAGCCCTGTCCCCCAGCCTGTGGTACCTGAACTACACACACACAACAAGCCCTGTCCCCCAGCTGCTGGTACCTGAAACTACACACACACGCCCTGTCCAAGATGCTGGTACTGAACTACACACACACACACACAGCCCTGTCCACAGCTGCTGGTACCTGAACACAACACACACAGCCCTGTCCCCCAGCCTGCTGGTACCTGAACTACACACACACACACACAGCCCTGTCCCACAGACTGCTGGTACCTGAACTACACACACACACACACAGCCTGTCCCCAGGATGCGGTACCTGAACTACACACCACACACAGCCCGTCCCACAGCCTGATGGTCCGAACACACACACAGCCCTGTCCCCCAGCCTGCTGGTACCTGAACTACACACCCGCAGCCACAGGTACCTGAAGGTGGTTCTCAGCAGGCAGCTGACAGACATTCTGCTGCTGATTGTCGGTCAGCAGGAGCGTCACATCATGGTCTCTGCAGCTGGGCCAGCAGCAGACTGGCTGGTCCCCGAAGTGTCCTCACACAGTGTCCCCCCCAGTGTCCTCACAGCACCCAGCAGAAAGCCACCCAGCCGGAGCTCCCTGAGCACACAGACAAACCCGTTAGACACTCCTCAGATTACTGAGTCCATCTTCTCAATGAAGGACACACAACCAGGCCCCTGCTAGCTGCTCTACATATAGAAAGAGTTAGGGGGGGGTGCGTGTGTGTGTGACGGTAACGGAGCCTGTCCGCCCCCACCGAAGCCCCACCAGCCCCACTTTTCTGTCAGCTGCTGTTGTTGTCCTGTCCTTCTCCTCCTTCTTCTTCTTCTCTGGCTTTAATGGCTGTGTTGCGGTAGTACAGCTGCATTGTCGCCACCTGCTGGACTGGAGTGTGGTAGCAGATTAGCAGCATTATTCCTGTTACTGTAAAGTAATTCTTTGAAAGATTGTGAACTTTGCATGAAGCCATTCCCAGTGTTTAACACCATGTCCTTCATCACTTAGCCCTGATACATGCGTGGCAGGACCTGGCTTAGTCTGGTTCACTGCAGTGTGTGCATTGTCCAGTTAAGAGGGACCGGTGGAATCCTGTATGAGCTGCTCTCTGACACCCACATGTTCCTGTACAGATGTCTTCCTGTGGGACTGTGGTCCCAGTATTCCTCCTGTGTGTGTGTGTATGTGTGTTTTCCTTAATGATAGTTTCAACCACTTCCTGTTTAAATGATCGTCCTGTCACCGGCCCGTCGGGGAAGTTAAGGAACATTTGAGGACTTTGTAAAGATGTGATTTTAATAATCTGTATTATATGGTAAAGTATACTCTTGGAACAACAACCATATGGGAAACGGAAACTTCTAGATGACCATGATTGTCTTTGGAAGTGGAAGAAATTCAGTGATGTTTAGTATAAATATGTCATTTCAGATCATCAGACACAAATGTTTATTGTGAAATGATTTTATAAGAACAAAACAATGTAGAACCAACCAACGTGTTGCATACATCAAAAGGTTTCAGCTGACTTCAAAAGCATCTTTTTCATCTTTATCTCCTTCAGTCATGTCATAGCTTTGGATCAATCTGCCAAAACTGGTTAAATATTCATGTACATGTCATACTTGTGTCATACACATTGGAGTTTGCATGGACGTCTCTCTAACGTGGTTACCATCTTCATCCTGAACAGGAAAACATCTCCACATGCAGTAGAGCTGAACCCTGACCGAACTCCTGTAGGACGGACTGTGGTATGATATAATAATGCTATTATTTAATATACTGTAGCACCTTTTACAGACCAAGCCACAAAGTCCTTCCCAAGAGACAGATTTGTTGAAAATAAGACCCAATAACAGTAAACCAACAAGCCAATAAGATAGAAAATAGCAATGGAAAAAAGACAAGCAAACACTTTTAAGGGAACGGAAAGCTGCCAACTGATGACAAGTTTTCCGGCAGAGAAACATTTTTGGCTATGAAATTACCAGGAAAAAACAGTCAAATGCATTAATTTCTGTCACATTAGGTAACACAGTGGACCGCACAACACCGAAGCAGAGCAGCGAGAGAGGAGACCTGTTTGGTCCTGGATGAAGAGGGTATAGAGGCCCCCTTAGATCCCACTCCCAAACACTGAGCTGAGAGTTCCTAGCGGATATGTTCCACACCGTACGGTTAACTTTGACAGGTTTAAAGGCTTCTTGTTGGTCTGATTCCCTGGGAAAGCTCTCCTTACCCCCCCCAACCAACACACACAACACAACACACACACACACACACACACACACACACACAACACACACACAACACACACACAAACACACACACACACACACACACCACACACACACACACCACACACACACACCCACACACACACACACACACAAACACAACACACACACACCACCACACACACACACAGCACACACACACACAGAGAGAAAAGAGCTCTGTGCAGTCTTTAGGACTCACTACTACGCAAAACGTTTGGCAGTTTCAAGAGAAACGCTCCCAGAAATATGCCTGAGATATTTAACGCGGAGCTGCTGGTTTACCAAAGGCATCTTTAACATAACTTAACA
>NC_045738.1:26623636-26626445 GCF_008692095.1 Etheostoma spectabile | reverse complement strand
TGTGTGTGTGTGTGTGTGTGTGTTGTATTTTTACAGTGTATTATTAGTACTTTTACTTAGCTTAACGATCTGAATACTTCTTTCATCACGGCCATCTGGTTCCATTTTTTATTTAAATATCATCATGCATATTCCTTATGCAGCTGCAGACCTTTTATATGCTTCACTGATGAAGTCGTAACGAAGCAATGTCCACACCTGTCCATGGAACAGTTTTCGAGTCAACTGTCTTTTTGGTCTCTCAAATAAGAGGAGGCAACATATGAAAGGCCAGTCCTCCCAAACGTCCTCCAAGTTGAATGTTTAGGTGAACTAAACCCCAGACCGTGTCAGGGTCCAGACAGGCAGAGGACGCGTGCTCACCTTTATGAGTGTGATTCCCCGGGCGTTGGTGGAGACACAGCCCACCATCTCGTCACAGAGATTCCGGATGAACTGGTGAGGGACCACGAACACCAGCAGGTCCGCTCCCTCTGCAGCGTCCCGCAGCTCGGGGACAGCCACCTGCGGAGCACACAAAGGACACACACAGATGGAAAGAGGGTTCTCAGTAAACTCTGACTTGGATCAACATCTGGGATCAAAAGTCAGATTCACCTAAGACTGAAGCCCTGCTGACCCAGGACATGGGACCTCATGCAGATTCACACAGGACTAATAGTATCACATGATCTCTGTGTCTGGTGAAATGTGGTAGGTCATTTGCGGTGGAATGTTTACTTGACATATTCCAGACATGCAGATTGACACGGGATTAACTAGTCCTGTGTATGTACAGGCACATCCACCTGCTGTTTCAACGACCTTTCAATGACTAGAGTTCAATAACTCCCCCCGCCGGTCCCCCCGCCTCTTACCACGTTCTCTGGCAGTTTGTACCCCGGCAGGTACTTGACGTTCTCATGCTCCGTGTTGATGATGTCAGTGAGCTTCCTGCCGTTGATGTTCTCTTCGTACACCCACATCTTCACCGTGGTGGCGAAGCGCAGCGACCTGGCGTTGTTTCCAATGATCCTGGCGATGGCTGAGCCCCTGCAAGCAGAGGTCAGAGGTCAGAGGTCAGCCTGCATACCCTCACCATACACTCTGCTACACAGACAGCCGCTGGGAGATCACGTCTACTATATAAATATATATATATATATATATATATATGGATATGGATACGACAGTGTGATGATAATGCTGGGTATTGAATTTAATACTTTTTAGCATTTTTAATGGACGATTAAAAAAAATAAATCATTCATCAGAATCATTTATAATGACGAATAAGTGATTCTGATAAATGAATATTTAAAAACTAAAATAAAAACGGACGGTCAACCATGTTATTAGTGTTGGCGTCTGTCCACCAGAGGACGCTCTACAACGTCCCTGTTAGTGATGGCGTTGCATAGTCTGTCCACCAGAGGACGCTCTACAACATCCCTGTTAGGGATGGCGTTGCATAGTCTGTCCACCAGAGGACGCTCTACAACGTCCCTGTTAGGGATGGCGTTGCAGAGTCTGTCCACCAGAAGACGCTCTACAACGTCCCTGTTAGTGATGGCGTTGCATAGTCTGTCCACCAGAGGACGCTCTACACGTCCCTGTTAGTGATGGCGTTGCATAGTCTGTCCACCAGAGGACGCTCTACAACGCTCCTGTTAGTGATGGCGTTAAATAGTCTGTCCACCAGAGGACGCTCTACAACGTCCCTGTTAGTGATGGCTGGCATAGTCTGTCCCAGAGGACGCTCTACAACGTCCTGTTAGTGATGGCGTTGCAGAGTCTGTCCACCAGAGGACGCTCTACAACATCCTATTAGTGATGGCGTTGCATAGTCTGTCCACCAGAGGACAGCTCTACAACGTCCCTGTTAGTGATGGCGTTGCATAGTCTGTCCACCAGAGGACGCTCTACAACGTCCCTGTTGGGGATGGCGTTGCATAGTCTGTCCACCAGAGGACGCTCTACAACGTCCCTGTTAGTGATGGCGTTGCAGAGTCTGTCCAACCAAATATTTCCTTTATCAGTCGGGTTCTTTTAGGAACCGGTATAGGTATGAGTATAGGTATAGGTCTCGATATTGAAAATGTTTGAAAAATGTAAAATGTTGCACGGGATCTACAAAAACAATCATTCATGTCACATTCCATAAAACTGTGTAGAAGAAAGGCCAGCAGGGCCTAGACCTGATGAGGAACCTTAGTGCTCTTAGTGTCAGCAAGGACATTTTACCTTTGGTATAGCGGTCACTCACTGAGTCCTTACTCACTTTCATATCTCAGCCTGGTACACTATAATCACATAGGATCCCCCCCCCCCAATCACATAGGACCCCCCCAATCCTTTCAGTTACTGCCATCAGGCCTACAGCCGTACACAGGCAGCATCAAGCAGCTCCATTCAGGCTTCTTCCTGCTTCTTTTTTGCGTTTTGCACGTTATTCCACGGTTTCTTTATGTATCTTTATGTTCTTAAATATGCATTTTATGTCATTTGAGCCTGCCCTGTCAGAGTCAAATTTCTGTTACTTGTGAAAGACAATAACGTTTTTCCTATCTTAAATGAGAGAAACACGTCTCAGCACAGTGCAATCCAACCCAGCAAAGCTCTAAACAGGGACGCACGTGGCCCCACGGCCTGATGGGAGGGATCCCGGACACGGAGCGGGCTCAAAACCCCCCTCCACTGCAAGGCTGTCCCCTGTCTTACAGATCCATCACACCCACTATTACTACACTATGAACAGGTTGGAGCAGCGCATCCTGTCCTGTATCGTCCCCATCATCATCATCATCATCATCATCATCATCATCATCAT
>NC_045738.1:26613826-26623626 GCF_008692095.1 Etheostoma spectabile | reverse complement strand
ATCATCATCATCATCATCATCATCATCATCATCATCATCACCCCCCCGACAGCTCACCAGTTTCCGGAGCCCACTATGCACACTCTGAGCGGAGCGGCCATGCTGAAGCCTCCGAGGACCGATCACAGAATCCAGACGGTACACGAGCTGCCCCCGGATCGCGAGCTGGCCGGCTGCACAATGCGCGTCTTCTTCTGATGACGTCACAGAACGCTCTGCAGACACGCCTGTTGGAAGTTGTAGTTTTTTGGTGTTGACGTCAAACGGCAGACTGGCTCCAGATTACATAACAGGCTGACTGATTTATTAGGGATAACGTGATTAGTAGTGAGCAATGGTTATTATGACATATGACAGCGATATACTGATAGAGATCATATAATACAAAGTTCTTTAATATGAAGAGATGATAGGCCTTTTAGTGGATGTAGGAGAAGATGTGTTCAGGCTCCAGTCTGATAGGAAAGTCTTTCAGCTGTAGGCTACATGCACATCGCATTCTTATAATATATTCTTAAATATGGCCTACATGTGCAAAAGGTGGGGAGATAATCTCTAGCTATGACATCATCACATTTCCAAACCTGCATGCATGTATCCAATAGCCTACTTCTTGATATTTGTAAGCGATGTGTCGCCATGCTGTTTCTAGAATATATAATCAGAAGCCAGTGTGGATGATCTCGGAGCTTGTACTGCATTATTGATTCCCTGTGGCCGGCTGGAGGGGGAGTATCCCGGGCTGAGGGGAGTGACCAACGCGGGATTTCCAAAATAAATAACGCAATAACGTCAGAGAGAGAGAGAGAGAGAGAGAGAGAGAGAGAGAGAGAGAGAGAGAGAGAGAGAGAGAGCGCTCCGCAGTGCTATAGTCGGAGTATCCCTCTCCAGTGTGCGGAGTGTCAGCAGCTGGATAGGAGTCGGTCTGGGGTGCACATCTCTGTCCTCTGCCTCTTTGTTTCCCGCGGAAAAGCCTGTGACTTCCGAGCGGAGAGGGATCGGGCATAGCAGCAGCATGAGCCGGGCAGCGCGTCCGGAGAGCCCCGCTCGGAGCCCCGGCAGGAGCCCCGGCAGGAGGCAGGAGCAACCGCACGGCCGAGTCGGCTCCGGGACCAGGGACAGTGGCGCAGGGTCGGCCCGCAGCAAACGGCACCTGGAGGGGGTCCTGAAGAAGTACACCAACCCGCTGCAGGGCTGGCAGAGCAGGTAGCTCACTGACCGACACCATGACTGACCCTGATCAGCCTGTTTGTCTGTTCTGTCCCTGTATGGGATTCATATCATAGAGATCATATATGCCGACCCTGTGTGCTGTTTTATTCCTAAAATCTTCCCGGGTCTGAGCAGGTCGAGGTCTGCAGTGATCCTGGTGTTACAGGCGACATGTGCTTTACAGATGGATACAAGTCTGGGATCTTAGGGAAAATGGAGTTTATTATGAGTTCCCAGAGGATCCATAATGTATTTATTCCATACCCCTAACTGTTTTTTTAATTTCTTAAAAATGTAGCCTATAAAAAATGTATAGAATGAATCCTCATCCTTAGTTAATCTCTCTGTGTGCGTTCCAGAAATCCTCTAAAACGACACGCAGGGATCCTGGGATCTCTCTAAATGTAACTGCAATCTCAGTTTCTGATCATATTTTAGTTATGTAGCCTACAAGCCTATATATTTGGTCATCATAACCAACTCAGGGAGACATCCCACAACATCTGTGGAGCAGGAGGATGTACTGTACCATCAGGTCATCTGTCTGTGATGGAGGGAGGAGGTGTGGGGGTGGGAGTCCCACAAACACTGAATGAGTCATCCAGGAGCAGGAAAGCCCTGCACTCCTCTCTGCATCCCTACTCTCTCTCTCTCTCTCTAGCTCTCTCTCTCTCTCTCTTTCTCTCTCTTTCTCTCTAACTGCTCACTCTCTCTCTCTCTTTGTAACTGCTCTCTCTCTAGCTCTCTCTCTCTCTCTTTCTCTCTCTTTCTCTCTAACTGCTCACTCTCTCTCTCTCTCTTTGTAACTGCTCTCTCTCTCTCTCTCTCTCTCTCTCTCTAGCTCTCTCTCTCTCGGATCCAGGGAAAGCATCCCAACATGTAACAAGTTCCATGATCATCTTTTGCACACACACACACACACACACACACACACACTCACTCTCTCTCTCTCTCTCTCGCTCTCTCTCTCTCTCTTTCTCTTTCTCTCGTTCTCTCTCTCACACTCCCAGGCACTGTATGACTTTTGACTCAAAAAAGAAAATGTCTCTGTCCGTTGCTGTGTTGTTGTCCCCGGCCTGTCAGAAGGGAATTTCCTTTCCTTTCCTTTCTTCCTGTTATTTGTTGTGACAAGGCGGTTCACCGAAGACTTCTCGCTGCCAAACACACCCTCTTCATCACTAATGTAGTCTTTGGAAGCAGCTTTATGTGCTTCATAAAATATCTTGTTTTAATTACAAATCAACAAACATTAAATAAGACTTCACAGATATGATACAAACAGAAACACACTACATACACTTGCAAAATAGCAAAACTGACTGATATTTTTAAGATAAAAACAGACACAAAAACATGGAAATTTTAAGACATACAAAAACAAAAAGTATAAAGGCACGCACGCACACACACACACACACACGTTTCTTTCTTTTTCAATTATTTTCCCACTGAATATTTAATTTTGGCTTTGTCCCCCTCACCTGACTACTGCTGTCTCTTCATCTGTCTGTCTCAATCAAGAACTGCTTCTACCTGGGGACTACTTTTCCATCCTCGTGTCTCTAGGCTCCGTCCTTCCAGGAGCCAACTGGACCGATACATGTCCTGTTGGTTGGACACCTCGCTGACTGATGAGTCAGCCTTTCATTTAGCTCCTCTTTTCCTCTGCAGTGTTTGCTGCAGAAGACAACATGGATAAGATCTGCATTCTACCCCCCCGTCTGGTCAATGAGCTCCACCTGCTTCTGCAGGTGTCATTAGACCCCAGTGGAGTCTCTGTGGAAGACCCCAGTATTCTCTTATGAGGAGCGTTCTGCCCCAGTGAGTCAATAAGCATTGCTTCCTCCTTCCCTCTCCTCAAAGCAGATTACTGCATGGTCAACTCTGCCGCCAGGCTGCAGCCCAGGAGTCTGGTCATCTGTTCATCCGTGACCCCGACTTTACACTACCCTAAAGCCCGTTTCAGACCAGATTTGTGCCGAGTTGAAACTTGCAACTACTTGCAATGTTCTGAGACCTGTGAGTTCCCTGAATGTGACGAGCCGGTGTATTATTGTGTTAGACTGCTCATGGCCGGACTGATGGTTCAGATCCACTTCTGCTGTTTCTTATTGAAGTTCCCAAAGGTCTTAGAAACAAACCCACTAGAGTCAGACTCACATGCAAACGGGTTTAATGGGCTCAAAAAGAGCAGAGGTCCTGACCCCCCTACACAATGAGTCCTTTGTCCTGCCTCTTTATATCTCCCTCGTGGGACCTCGTCCTCAGGGGAAACCCCCACCTATTTATAATATTCCTCCAATTAGTGATTTCTTAGGACCTGTTGCTAAGGTGTCCAATTCATCTCCGTGTAGATGGATTATTTCTTAAGTCTCATTTGTACTTTTTTTAAAGAAACCAATTTCTGCTGACACTGCACCCTTTGTCGTGTTTCTGCAACGTTGGCAGATTCCGATCTGATCCTATGAACGTACTGGCATGACCATAGTTTCCCCCCCACCACACACACACACACACACACACACACACATAAAAACAGAAAAAGACATCTTCCATTATACAAAAAAAAAACACTTTTTCATAAACTTTAAGAGATATGTTATGTAATATATATACTATATTGTAATAGAGTACCACATGCTTTTTACAGTCATACCAGGTTTCATGCAGTATCATCTTCATAGAAGGGGACTCGCTGCCCCCACCACACCAGCTGTGGCCTACATCCCTTCCTATGAAATCTGATGGTTGGCAGTAGGCTACGACGTTTGTTATGCTCATGCTACCCGGGCCTAGCACTAGCTAACACTCTCGTGGGCTTCCTTGTCTCGCGGGTGTCCGCCGGTGTTGGCCGCGTCCAACCTACTGTAGGAACCGCCTCTGGTTGTAAAATGGAAGTACTCTGGCCCGTCTCAAAGACATTCTGCAGAAAAGACCATCTAATCCACAGAGAAAAGGACTGTAGGCTGCTGCTCCTGACTGTACTCCAATCTGCAGAAGTGCAGAGGAGAGCTGCCACCGAGCTAAACTCATCATTGTACCTCCCTTTTTACTTCAGAGTCCTCCTATCTCTACTGATTAAGGCTCTCTATTCAAATCAGTCTATTTTCTCTCTACTGTTATTCATGTCTGCGTCTGTTTCTTCATATGCTCTCTGTAATAATCTGCTCTTTTTCTTTAGCTTTTATCATTGGCAATTTATACCATAGTGGCATGTCTATAGTGTCTGTTTCTGTGTTTACCTGTGGTTCTCTGTCATTTAACTCTATCTTAATATCCTCTCTGTTCTGGTCTCCATCACTATGTCTTCTGTTCCTGTCTATATGCATTTCTATGTAACTGTATGTCTTGCATACATATTTGTCTCTGCATGTTTTACCTCATGCCGACCTATTGTGTTTGTGATGTCCCTGGACAGAATGGGTGCCTGGGTGGATGTTCCAGGATTGCATGGCAGGTTGCTGGCTGGTGCTGTACCGGACAGAGTGGAGCCAGTGCTCCATAACTCTGAAAAGAGACAGTTGAGGTAGTGATAAAAACAAAAGGCGAGAAAGTGCAATTAAAACAGACTTAGCAAATGAATCTTGGTGTGTGTCGGCTCCACTAAAGAGTCCATGTGTCACCAGTCTTTCCTGATCACTGAGCCCTTTCCCACCAGTTCTCCCACCTGACCTGCTCCTCTCTGATTACGCCCGCCCGCGGGCTGGAGAACCTAGTACATGTCTGAGCAGTGCCCTGATAACTGACTGGTCAAGGCACTGGCTCACATCTGGAGTTGGTCTCCAGGCGCTGTAAATGTTTTTGGTTGTGGGGGAAACCGGAGCACCCAGTCGACACCTATGCAGACATGGGGAGAACATACAAACCGTGCCAGATAGGTTTTTTTAAGCAGTCCAGATCTTGATCCTGACGACCTCATTTATCTGTCTGATTCCTCCCTGGGGAAGTTAGCCTTGGGGATTTCAACCCTGCCTGTTATGAATGAACCGTTTGGATTTAGACTTTTAACTGTGTGTCTCTGGGTTGCGCTTGTGGGTTCCTGTTCTGTGTCCAGTGATGTTACACCGTGATCGTTCTCTAAACCCTTCGCAAACCTCAAGCATAGTGTTGTCACATCATGAAACACATTGATCTGTCAGTGATTTGTAATGTTTTGGAAGGCACAGACAGACACTACAGAGGGTCCGATCAGAACATGCATGACAATGACTTTTAGGAGACAGGTGACGTTCTCCATGCTCCATGTGTCAGCGATGTTAGCTGTAGCATTTCCCCACGCTCTGCCATGTTCTCTGCTGCATCCGGGGACAGGAGACACAGCTGACACAGCAGAGCTTATTGAATCACTTTGCTTGTGTTGCTGATGGTTTACGGTTGGAAAAGAGAAGGAGTTGGATATGGATCTGCTTGATGTCCCACTGCCTGCCACACAGCAGTGGAGCCGAAGAAAACCTATTTAAATTATTCAGTGTGGTCTCTTTCTTCTCATTGCTTGGTTTCCTTGTTTTCTGGTAAACCTTTTGCTTTTTTTGTAGCACCCTTTCTCTCTCTTTATCCATCCCTGCTTCTGTCGCTCCCCTCCCTCAGTGCCTCTCCTCATCAGGGCTCAGAGACACGGCTTCATGACCAGATTGCAGACTCCAGGGTAAAACCACTCTGCCCTCATAGCTGCATATGAGCTCCAGTGGTAGTGAAATAAGATTTGTCCTCACTCTTATCACGAGTGGAGAATGCTGACAGAGCAATACCTCACCAACAGTGGCTGGGATTGTGTGTGTGTGTGTGTGTGTGTGTTTGTGTGTGTGTGAGAGAGAGAGAAAGGGTAGAGATAAAATATTATAACGGAAACCCACCTCTGAATGGATGCACGCTGATGATGTTTGAAGCCACCCCACTGCAGAGGATGGTAGAAGGTATTTGCTCACGTCTCACTCCCTCACTGTCTCCGAATTTAATTATTTAATAGTAATAGGAGAATTGTTTAGTTTAGTTTTTATGTGTACAAAGCTTTCTCTTGCCAGAGAATAAGACAGAAACTTGCAAAGAAACACACAACCATGGTTTACCATGTTAAAAGAATTGTATGATATGATACCATCATATTTTGTGATAGTGGGTGTCACATTGTTTTAGCTACCCATGGTTTCCCTGTCCACCTGCTGCAGTGATGTACAGGTGTGCTCCATGACACTGTGACATCACTGCTGGGTGGGGTTATATCTCCGACCACACCCACTTACCAAAGTTATTAGGGTGCACAGAAGGTAATCCCATGCTGCCTCTGGAGGATAGACTGTCTTGTGGAAAGAAATGTCTGTATGACACTTTGCTCCAATCCAATGAGGGGATCGGAGTGAAAAGGACATTATTGATCATTATGCCCATATTACCATAATGCACTAAATACAGTAAACATACGGTACTATTCTTGTCATGCTGCAGATTCCAAATCAAAACTACCCAAACCCAGATGGTAATGGCTGACACATATGGCAGGGCTAAGCAACCCCTTCCCCTTTACCAGTGGTGCTGGGGTTTAGAGGTTAAAGTGACTTACCACTGTTCTCACAAGGCAGGAGAGGAGTGGTCTGTGTAGACTACTGGGCAGGGGATTGGCTACAATCTGACCTGTACATTGTACAGCTACCAGTAAATACTCCAGGTCCCCGGACTGTTTACCTGACGACGAACATATTGTTACACATTTTCTGACCTTTCTTCACCTTGGTTTATCTGCCTAATCGCCACTTCCTTTCCCGTTAATTTCCAATGTGATGTGACATTACCAGTGATGCTACCCAGAGTCATAGGGTCATCATTACTTTATGGGAAAAGGGTTTTGGTGTAGTTTATGGCTGCACATGCAGTCTATCTGTCGTCGATCTGTTTTTGCCCAAGGACAGGGCTGAGCCCCTGCTCCAACACACTAACACACACAAAGAGGGCAGCAAAGCCAAGAGGCCTCGGAGGAGAGAACATCACCGGGGCGGGTTAGCCAAATACAATGTAACTGAGTTCTAAGTGCACCCTTAGAGTAGACTGAGCCAATAAAACAGAGTACAAAGCCAATAAAAGTTATATATGCAACCGTTGTTGGCAGTCTCCCATCCAGTGGTATGTTTTAGATACAGTATATTGCGCTTGTTAAGTCAAAGGCAAACTGTTATGAACAAGCTAAAACTAAAGCTGTATGTAGCCTAATTAGCAACATTAATAGTAGTCAGACTCTTGAAGACTTACTCGCTGGGATGGCAACCCTCCTCTCTCTAGTTCTTCTCTGTCCTAACCTCTCTCCACCTCATGTGTCTTCCTTGTGTCTCTCTCACTTCTCCCTCCTGCAGATATTTTGTCCTGGACCCAGAGGTTGGTCAGCTTCAGTATTATCTCAATGAACTCAGTAAAAGCCAGCGACCTCCCAGAGGGTCTCTGCCTCTCCTTGGAGCAATGGTGGTCTCCAGCGCCGACTTTCCCTACATGTTTACTATTCAATCCACTACTGGAGATTCCTACAAACTCAGAGGTAAGAGAATACATCTTTATGTCTTGTGCAATGAGGGACATGTCACGGGAACTGTATGTTACTGTCACATGGCAAAATCAGTGTTGCTTTTTGCAGTTGTTCTGAAACTTTTCCTGTCTGGAGTACACCTCTTCAAACTCCATTATATTCTAAATGCAGAAGCAAGGGGACCTCCATACTGTTGAATACAAATTACATCACTGCCCTGTATACAAACCACTTACGGTGTCCATATTTCAGAGAAAGCATCTGAGAAACGCTCCAGACCTTTCTCGGCATCTCGTTCCATCACCAAATTTCATCAGTTCCATCCACCCACCCAGTTTAGCTGCTTAAAGTGTCTGGGTCAAAGCAGCAGCTAGATTAGCATACAACCCAGACATTCTTTTCTTTAGCTACTTAGGCATTTGTCACCCAGATGGGATATATTCTGGAATTCCTCCAGCTTGTTCTGGGTGTGCCCAAGAGATTCCTCTAAATTGGACCTGGCTGGACTTGTTTTCTTCTGCAAGGATGAGGTGGCGACCTCCATCAGATGCTGACCCATTTTTAAAGGTCTCATGGCATGAAACTGTCACTTTATGTGTTTTCTTAACATTACTATGAGTTCCCCAAGTTACACAGATAGGTGTAACCCGAGCCCTGGGTCTCCTGCTCTGCCTTTGAGAACATGAAAGCTCAGATGGGCCGATCTGGAATCTTGCTCCGAATGAGGTCATAAGGGGCAAGGTCACCTCCCCTTTCTCTGCTTTGCCCGCCCAGAGAATTTGGCCCACCCATTAGAAAGAGACATCATGGCTTTCAAACGAGACTTCAGATACAGTATTAGAGGACCACTAGGGTCTACATGAAAGAGACTTCAGATACAGTATTAGGGGACTATTTGGGTCTACATAAAAGAGACTTCAGATACAGTATTAGGGACCACTAAGGTCTATATAAAAGAGACTTCAGATACAGTATTGGGGACCACTAAGGTCTATATAAAGAGACTTCAGATACAGTATTAGGGGACCACTAAGGTTATACATAAGTAGACTTCAGTCAGTATTAGGGGACCACTAAGGTCTATATAAAAGAGACTTCAGATCGTATTAGGGACCACTAGGTCTTATAAAGAGACTTCAGATACAGTATTAGGGACCACTAAGGTCATATAAAGAGACCGCAGTACAGTATTAGACCACTAAGGTCTATATAAAGACTTCAGATACAGTATTAGGACCACTAAGTCTATATAAAGAGACTTCAGATACAGTATTAGGGACCACTAAGGGTATATATAAAGAGACTTCAGATACAGTATTAGGGACCACTAAGGTATATTAAAGACTCAGATACAGTATTAGGGGACCACTAATGTCTATATAAAAGAGACTTAGATACAGTATTAGGGACCACTAAGGTCTATATAAAGAGACTTCAGATACATATTAGGGGACCACCCCACCCCCCCCACCACCACTTATATTAGTATATTTATAAAACCACTAAAAAGGTCTAATAACATAGTAGAGACTTCAGATACAGTATTAGGGACCACTAATGTCTATATAAAAGAGACTGGACTTGAGTTGGATGCTACTTATTTGCATAAAATAGCCTGGATTCAACTGGCAACTTGGCGCCCCATTTCTCCATAGTCCCCGCAACGCTACCAGAATGCATTGCACGGCTGCTCACACAGAGATGATTAGGAAGCACAGGGGGAAAAGCCTCTTTTAGAATTGAAACTATATATTTGTGAGGTGTTTTTCATCATTACCATCTTCAGTAGGAACCAATGGAGCTGTGTACCAACTCCATAAGGAAATAGGGAAGTCAGAAGTATTGTAATGTACTTACACATAGTTGATTGAGTGTTTTTTGATGGGATATATTTTTACAAAAACAGATATAGAATAATACCAGGCTTACCCTTTAACCCTTATCTATCTTATCTTCCCATCAACCATGAAAAAAAAAAGCTGTTTTGGTCACTTTTTTTCAACATTATTATAATTTTTTTGTCATTTTTGTCACTTTTTAATGTTGTGGATAATTTTTTATGTACTTTTTAATGTTGACA
>NC_045738.1:26613218-26613816 GCF_008692095.1 Etheostoma spectabile | reverse complement strand
GGCCCATTGTTTGTGACAAAAAAAAAAATTAAACTAACAGAAAACGGGTCAATTTGACCCAAGGACAACATGAGGGTTAAGAATATAAATCCTGTTTGGAAAGGGGGACCTTTAGTTAATCAGGTACCTTATTGTAAAATATCTAAATAAATGAGGGGAAAGAAGGTCATATTTGGTTCCAGCTAAGGGGTTAAAGTTCCATCTTCAGTTAAATGTGAAGTGGAAGTTCTCCTGTAGCATGCGTCTTGCACCTCTGAAAGAAGCTCATAGCCATCAGGAGTAGGGCTGGGCAATATATGGATATTATATCGATATCGATGTATGGGACTAGATATTGTCTTACGTTTTGGATATCATCGCGATATGACACAAGTGTTGTCTTTTCCTAGTTTTAAAGGTAGCATTCCAGTAAAGGGATGTAATTTTCTGAACCAGAAACCAGCTGTCCAATTATTTAAATTCATCATGGTGTTGACCTAAAATACTGAGTTCTATCAGGCAGCTGAGAAGGGTCAATAAAATGCAGAACAGACCGAATACAGCATTGATTAAGGTGTGTGCGTGTGTGTGTGCGTGTGTGCGTGTGTGCACGTGTGTG
>NC_045738.1:26596264-26613208 GCF_008692095.1 Etheostoma spectabile | reverse complement strand
TGTGTGTTTCTGACTGAAGTGATTGGCTGAGCCCAGGGGTCACCATTGTGTGAATTGTTAATCTCCACATGTGACAGCTGTGATTTCCTGGTTCCACTCGTCTCGCCTGTCCTTCTCTCTCCCTCGCTTTCTTTGTCCCACTGACGGCTTTTTGACAGAGCTGTGTTAAATTCAGATGAGATATTTTTAGCACTCCTTCTCTGTGTAGCCTCACAAGCTTTCATCTCTTACTCATCAGCTGCCAAACAAAGATAAAACCCGTCCGGAATACATTTGGTTTCTGTAGTTTGGCTCGTGATGCTTGGGCAAAGCATGTTTGTAACTTTATTTTCTATCATTCATTTTTTATTGCTACATCATTACTTTACAACTCTATATACAATACAGGTAGCAATAACATTTAGATTCATGCTGTCCCTCTACCCTTATCCCGTACACTACCCCCATGCCTTCCTCCACCTTTTTCCTTATCCTTATCCCCCCCCCACCCCCTTTTATAACGATTTTGATCTTTAATTTCCTCTCGAACACATTGTGAAAATATGTTCCATCAGAGAGACAGGTTTGGCCTTTATACAAGCAGTTAGTGTTGGAGTTGTTGTGGAGGCAGAACAAAAATTCATTATCTGAGTTACGTGTTACTCGACAGAGTAAAAAATAAAAAAAGAGTACAAATAACAAAGTGACTTGGCAAGAAATCTGCTCAGTCCATGTTAGAGTCCAGAAGCAGCCCTGACGAAAGGCCGGGGATGGCTCCAGGAATGTTACTCTACCCGAAATGATAGAAAGGGCTTTATTCAAGGAGCCGCAATATTGGGTACACACACAATACTTGTTAGTAGGATCAGTTCATTGCTGTTTCTAGTGTTTTTAATGAAATTTGTTGACAATTAAAAAAAAAAAGACTGATAATAACTGGCATAGCCTTGGATGTGGGTTTGATGCCCTGGCTCAGGAAACACTCACGCTGATACGATGTCTCCGTGTTCTGTTCCTGTTAGCACTGGACGCCCAGGAGCAAGAGCTCTGGATGACCCAGCTCCAGCTGTGCTCCCGACGCCCCTCTGACAGCAGCGCCAAGGTACACACACACACACACACACACACACACGTAAACTAACTAACAAACAACCTGTGACATATGATGTGTGTATATGCCCACATAGAGAGACTCCAAAATGCAGGGTAAAGGTGAGCACCTTGTGGCCGTATTGATCCGGCTCCCGTCTCTGCCTTCTTATTGGATTACAGCTGTTCCAAATGTACAGAGAAGTGTACATTTAGCCAGTTAGACAGGTTTGGTTTCTAGACATAATGGAGCCTGACTATATATTCCAGTCCAGCTGCTCATTACTGCAAAGGTAATCTTATTCAGCATTTCAGCGCTGCTTCCCTCCTCTGTTCTCACACTCACTGATGTCACTAATGGCCTGTGCTTCCTGCCACCATTTTGACCTTTGAGGTACATTAAAGGTAATGCTTCCTCTGGGTTAGGATGTGTGTTGTGACATTAAAAGATTAGAGCATTTTGTCTCTTTGAAATAGACAAGCTACAGAAAGACCAGCTGTGCACGTTGATGCTGTTAGTTTGTTTTCTGACTACACCAAACCCATCTCCCCCC
Source organism: Etheostoma spectabile (assembly GCF_008692095.1). Lineage (NCBI taxonomy): Eukaryota > Metazoa > Chordata > Actinopteri > Perciformes > Percidae > Etheostoma > Etheostoma spectabile. The sequence continues at coordinate 26,611,586 of NC_045738.1, read as the reverse complement.
GACTCCATCTCACTGCCAGAAGCCTCCAAACAGCAACATCTATTCAGCAAATCCAGAGACTAATTCCTTCTGCACATGGTCAGTTTAAAATGCTCCTGCATGGGCTCTCATCTGAATTTGTCATGTCTATTAATTCTTTACCTTCAGAAATATGAATTTTCAGATGCACAACATTTTCCATTTGACAGATTGGTATGTTTGGAATTACAGTGCCTTTACATAACATCTGGCTGCTTAGCTGCAGTTCAGAAAGGACACAGCTAAACTGGAACCTACAGGGGTTTGAAACCCAGCTGGGTGCTAAACTGGACCTGATTGCATTGTCGAGGCGGACACAGGTTCAGCTGAAGTGCAGCTGGACCTGAGGGCTGGATATTTGCTTAGTGACGTATGTTGAGCCGCCAGAGTTTCTCTTAACCTGGCTGGATCCATGGTGAATTCTGCTGCACACATAACCTTAAATCAAAGTGGATGATCCTATGTAATCTTATCTTAATAATGAAAGCAGGAGTTGAAGTATCTTGTATCTGAGCCAGGTTCTATTTGCATGATTTGAAGTGTGATAGCGTTGTGTCTTGTAATAGCTCTTCTCTCGCTATTTCATCAGCAAGTGCTGCTGACTCACCGTCCCCGGAGAGAGAAACGTGTGAGTGAGGCACGATCTGTAACAATGTGTGAGAGCGTTTAAATGAGGGATAGGGAATGCATTGAAAGATATACTGAGACCTCTTTATATATCTTTATATTTACTGTACTTGCAAGAGATGACCACATGACCTTATATTACTTTTCCTGATAACCTCGTGTGAATACCGAAAATTTATAATGAGACATTGTTACACAGCAGCCAAACATTTTTTTATTTTGGTATTAGGACTTATTGATCCATGGCTTATAAGGAACCCTTGTTCTTAAAGGGATTCAAAGATGGGAACCCTGACTCCTCCAAATATAAGGGAAATGTTGCTGCTTGGCTTGACACTCTCCAAACTAGCCTTCAGAGTACGATCAGCTGATTCTGCAGGCTTTACAGAGGATTTGCACCTTGAGTTGTTATTTTAATCTGTGCGACCTGCAACTTTACTGTTCTGGTTCACTCTCATTGCTCTCATAGTCTGACAGCAGATCAGAGGTATTACTATTCTGGGAAAGGGATAAGGACAGAGGAAATAGTTGTAGTCCCTGCTGGATATGTGGTGCGTATGTGGCAGACATTGATCACATCTCGTCTCACACACTCGTTAAGCACGCTGAGATGTGTGCCCGTGGCTCTGCTCTGCAGGAACAGTGTCAGGAGTAATTACCTCCTGAGGTCAGAGAAAAGCATCATCTCTCTTTCACATACTAGCCTTTTTCTTTTCTGCCTTTCTTCCTTTGATCTCCATTTCTTCGTCATCCAGAAAAAAAGTCAAACATTCTCACACTGTCTTCTTTTTCACAGTTTTACTCTGATGTTCCTCTCTTCCCTCTTTTATCACCCTTCAAGTACCTTTCTCCCTCCATTCAAATTCACCCTGCCTACATCATTTAATCTCTTCCCAACCAGGGCTGGTAGTCTAATGCTCCTTAAAGCTGAAAGGTGACAATACAGCTGTATGCTGATACCTCGCCAGACTCATGCTGCATGTATGTGGCAGTTGCTAAAGGTCTGACATGGTCAAACTTCAGCAGCAGTAAGAGAAAACGTAGTATATATCGACAAAGTTCCATTGCCGGGATTGTTCAGGTGCCAAGCCTCATTTAGGCCAGATGTCCGTCCCCGTCCTCTGTCTCTGTGTTGGCGTTCTAACTTTTGGCAGATTTCTGAGGTCTCTGCAGGGTAAATCCAGACAGCTAGCTAGACTATCTGTCCAAATCTGAGGACCTGGTTACCTGGTCCTCAGATCTCGCAGGGTAATCACGACAGCTAGTAGACTATCTGTCCAATTTGAGGACTATGGTTACTGGTCCTCAGATCTCTGCAGGGTAAATCCAGAAGCAGCTAGACTAATCTGTCCAATCTGAGGACTATGGTTACCTGGTCCTAGGTATCGGAAAGGGTAAATCCAGACAGCTAGCTAGACTATCTGTCCAATCGGAGTTTTCTGTTGACGATTTAGCAGAGACACCGTGGCTCCGTCCGGAGCTTAGCGCCGCTAAGCCCACTTTCATTATCAATATTTAGTGTCTGTCTGTGTGTAGGTGATGATCCAGGCTGAAGGGCAGCAGAAGAACCTGGTCAACTCTATTGAGTCCCTGTCCCCCCGAGGTGGACCCCTCTCTTCTCTTGATGAGGTAACATGTCATGTAATGTGTATATAGTGCAGATAAGTCTACGAATGCCAAGCACACTGCAATAATTCATATTTATCAAACAAAGATTGTGTTGTGTTGACAGCTGGTTGATCCTACTGGACATTCTGTTAGCCTTTTGTAACTGTTAGGACAGTACAGCGTAAACAGCTGCTTACTTTAGTCTCATTTTAGTCATCAGGGGACTATTTAATCTAATGTCTGCTCTGTCTAGCTCCATCTCTCTGTGTGCATCATGGTCAAAGCTTTAGCTGCCTTTAGTGTGGAGATGGTTTATGAGGACAGAACTAAAGAAACAACAGCAGTATATTATAACTTTAGTTTAGTTTTGAAAGCTGTGGAAATAGGTCTTATCAACTATGGTAACATTACTTATTAGAATTAGAAAGAAAAACAGGTCAGACAGCGGTCAGAGAGGCTGTAAAAAAGTCAACTGTTGATGAACTATTTTTTTAAAGTATAACCCAAAGTGAGCACACCTGTATCAGTATCACTGCCCATTTTACAGGTAAACTAAGTTTAACCTGGAGGTCAGTGTCTAAACAGTGATGAGTGCTAAATGATGATGATGATGATGATGATGATGATGATGATGATGATGATGATAATGATATTGGCCTCGTTTGGCTAACCTTTGGATCTGTTAACAAAATGTTGGATTGTCTGAATGTTTCTTAGCCCATTTTGGTGAGTTGGAGATGTCAGCTAGAACTCTAAGGAGTATTATCAGAAACAATATAGCTATGAATGTACAGTTTGGAAACTAAAACCCAGTTCTTTAACGGCTCCTCTTCGAACCATGACCCAGCTTAAGACTAAACCAACAATTTCCAAGGAGATAAGGTTGTGAGAGTGCACTAGTTGATGTTCTGCTCACTCATCTTCTTAGGTAGAATAACTAAGTTATTAAATATAAGCTGCTGTTTTTCACTTGGCAGGGAGGGTTTACCATGAGTATGTACATCTCTACTCTGTCCAGGCATCATGACAAACCACCTGAAGATCTTAGGGCACAGATGAGATCCCTCCATGACAGTTACAATGCTACACCTAGCCAAGCCAGGCTCTTATGAGCCCAAAGTGATGTGTGGAACTGAACAAGAGCTCTTTGTCACTTACCTTTTTAAAGCCCCCATATTCTGCATATTTTTTAAGTTCATACTAGAATTCTGGGTTTCCACTAGAACATGTTTACATGCTTAATGTTCAAAAAACACATTTTATTTTTCTCCCTGTCTGCTCTGATTGGTCAGTGTTTCTGGGTCTTCTGCATCTGCGCTCCTGGAGTCTCTAAATTGTCCCTGCAGCCGGGGACTATATGTATATAAAGTATACTTGTGACATCACAACATACTTTAAAGGCCCAGTTTCTGAAGACAGGCTGTGTGCAGTTCTCTGGGGATTGAGTGTTTTGATACTTTCACAGTATTTATATTCACCTCCACCTACTTTAAATAAAAAAGATCTGGAAATCTTCCCTTCTTAACACAAGCTGAAACTGAAATGTTACTGTGGGTCAAACTGGAAGCATCTTCTCCTGCTCACCTTCTTTTCTTTCTTTCTTTCTTTCTTTCTTTGCCCTTCCCATTGACCAAGGACCTGCTCCTTTTAAAGGCCACGTCTGCAGCCACTTTGAGCTGCCTCGGGGAGTGTCTCAGTATGCTGCAGCACAATGTTGTTCAGGCTCTCAACCAGAACCAGAACCAGAACCAGAACCACACCCCTAGTCCCAGCCTCCCCCACAGCTCAGCTGGTCTGAATCAGGCAGCTCCCACAGACAGAGTCCGGCCGTGGAGCCAGCGCTGCAGCTCCAGTGTGAACCAGATGGAGCCTGGGGGCCTCCGGTCCAGCAGCCAGAACCCGACTCACAGCTTCAGTGAGACCCAGAGTCCCAAAGACGGCAGCTACAGCGGACGACCAGGAAGTGGCCTCAACCACATCCACAGTCAGAGTCTAGGCGGCGAACATGCAGGTAAGTTGAGTGATGACTGGTCAAATTTGAATAATGTGTGGAGGAAAGGCTAGTTTTTATTGTCTTTTGACATGTGGTCTCTTTTTGGATACGCTCTTTGAATAAAGAAGATGTAAATGCAGAAGGCTGTGCGAAAGCAAGCAGATCGTCTGGAACCACTTCAGGAGGTGGACTGGCCTGGTGGACTCAGTGTAGTGTAATGACACAGGAACATTATGCTGCGGCCAGCGGGGTTGCTCTGTATTTCATCGCCTCACTTCCTCGTTTGCTCTCCCGATCTTTACTACAACCAACAGAATATGACTAACATCAAACGTATCTGTCTACTGTTATGAGCTGCTCGCATAATCAACCTATGTGGCTGTTTTCTGGGTATGATATGTGTACTTTATCTGCAGACTCCAGTGTGAGAGAGGTACAATGCACTATTTAACGTCAACAATGACATGAATCCTCCAACATGGCCCCCCACAAGTAAAAGGCAGCTGTGGAATGTACTGTACTCCAAAACATTTTGCACCTTGAACACATTTGATTTTGTCCAGCCCCTCTCGAGGTCATACATTGTTAGAATTTCACGTATAAATAGTTGTTGTGTTGATGGTGATGCTATTGATTTTTCCTTTCCCTCCAGATAGCTCCACTGGACGGTCCAGATCTCTTTCTGAGAAGCAGGTGAAACCACCTCCCTCCTCCTCGTCCTGGCCGTCTTCCACTCAAACACACAAGGACCCTTCAGAGGTAATCCTCCTATTTTGCATCACACAACCGAAAGTACAGTGGTACCATCATTCTCAACTCACTGTGCAATTCTCCCTTGTTTTTCTCACAACTCACACCAGTTGGCTGATCTGGACTTCCATGCTTACTGATTTTGTTGCATTTGGTAATACTCAGCAGTTTGTATGTTCAGCCCTGTGCATTATTTAAATGACCCTGTTCATTTAATTGTGTTATGCCATCTTTTAAATCTCTGCTGCTTTAATGTGATATATCTGTGTTTCTTGATTTGATTTCTTAAACAATCAATGTAGTTGTCTAGCCTTGTCAGTGCGAAACGCTGAAATGAAGCAGCCTCAGTATTTCTGAGCAGTTTACAACCTTCTTTGTCCCTGAGCTTTTTTTTTTTGACAATGAGCCAGTAGTTCATCTTGACTGATTGTTCATGTCGTAGCTGACTGCAGTAACAGTAGCCCTAGATGCTTCTTTATGATAGCAGTGCGTTTGTATGCAAAAGCGTCTCACTGTCTCCATTCAGTGGTTGATGGGTAGGATTTGACTCACAAGGCTCTGTTCATTGTGGGACTCTTGTTCTCTTTGTGTTGCTCCTTTTGAGCCACTCTAACATGTCTGTAACAGACTGTGGATGTTCCTGTCGCTTGCAGACAGAAAAAAGCAGGCAGACAAAAGTGTAAAGTTGTATCACGTAGTGCACTCAGGGTTTTGTAGTTTAGTTAGGGTTATCATGGACCACCCAGAGAATTAGGTTGGGGGAAGGCAGAAAAGAGTACTGGTAGCTTGTCAAAGGTAAAGGTATGCATAGAAGTAAAATGTCGAAGTGCTGTACTGTATGCCAGTTAGTACTGGTTCACTTTGTACACTGATCCTCATCCCAAATTACACAGCTGGAAGTCCTGTAGTTATGTCTCTCTACGACTCTCCGGCTCCTCTCACTCCGGAATTTTATTCTCTCTTTCTTCTTCTCTTTCCTCTCCCTCTCTTCTGTAATGAGTGCCATCAATCCTAGTCCTGGACCAGAGATGGCCTTAGTGAAGTATTGATGTCTGGTATCCTCTCGGCCTCTCTTTTTGCTCTTCTTTCTTAATAGGTCTGATTGACACCACATCCGCATCCATTCATATCATGCAGCAAGACCTTTTTTCTGGCTCTAGAGTTACCTTTCTGATCAACTTAGATTCAGTGCCATCAAACTGAAACACAGTCACACAATACAGTATGTAATCATAAAATGTGATCATTCTTCATGCTGGAAATTTAAAAAAAAATCTTTTTGCAAGGATGCTGTCTTTTTCTGGAGCAGAAGTTGGCTCAGGTGTCCTCATGTGTGAAGTGAGGGACATCTGTCATGGGGGGCAGATGGTAACTCCTGTCTGTGTTCAAAGATGCTCTCTTGATCTTACTCTGGCAACCCTCCTTTCTTTACGGTGTTCCAGCTAAGACCTTAAGGTGTTGAAGGGTTTGTGACTTGAAGACCAAGGCGGAATGTTGTGACCCACTGAGAACCATGGTCATGTTGGAACCTCCTCGCCTGGCACAGCTGATGCAGGATCACTCCGTAAAGCTGTTTCAGGGCTCTGTTGGTGTCAGCGTGTGGTGGAATGTACATTCCATAATGTATGACTCCCCCTCTGCTCTTCCCTGATAATTTGGTCTGGTCCTGGGGGTGAACGGAGAGCTCCTGTGGAACAATGGCTGAGTCCGGTGTTGAGTCAAGACGCCCTGAAAACCATAACGTTGTAGTTGTTAATGTCCCATTGAAAAGCCATCCTTCCCCTTTACTCATCTAACTTATTATCCAGTGACTGGACATTTGCTAGGAGAATACTTGGCAGGTTTTCATGTTTTGTCTGATTGACTAAGACCCCCACCCGCAACCCTCGTTTTCTTCGTCTTCTGTATTCTCCAGGTACGGCAACAGGTAATCCCAGTCATGAAATTTCCCCATTGTTTGTTGGTCATGGTGAACAAGAGCTGTCCACCAACAATCTAATGTGCAGAAGTAAAAAGAAAAAAGAAAGAAGTGGCAGGAGCATTTCTGGTATGCTTTGTACCACCGGTGCCCAAGGCTCAAGCCAACATGCACTAGTGTATTTTTAATGTCTTACCCTATTTAGTAAAGGTTGGTTACTAGTGCCGGGACATGATTTTGAATGAATTTCTTGGTCAAAATTCGTATTCCTTTTTGTGAATAATTCTCTGTTGACTCTCTTTGGCATTGTGCATGTTGCAAAAAAAATCTTCGACAGCCATTATATACCATACAGATAAAAGTTAAACCTGACCTATATATAAAAATCATAAAGCAGCCACTCCACTCATGCAGCTCCTGGTGAAACAGAGAGGACTGCTGGTCCTCAGTGCTGTTGCATCTCTCCATCTCTGTGATTTCCTTCTGTGGAGGACCAGAGCAGTATAGTACAGCTGTACAGAGCTCTGCCAGCACCATTATCTGAGCCATAAATATCACTTAGAGGGACCAGGACCGTACTTTATAACACCTAGATAGTAGACTCTCACATAATGAGGTGTGTGTGTGTGTGTGTGTGTGTGTGTGTTTGTGTGTGTGTAAGTAGCTCCGACTTCTTGCCTCCATCTCTCTCTTTTATCCTCCTTTCTTTTCTAATACAGGATGTCTTTACAACACAAGGGGGCGCCACATAGCAGAAGTCTGTGCACGTCACGGCAGCTGTGTAGGCTTGTCCATCATTTAGTTTGGTTTCATTAATTAATTTCATATTTATATTAAAATCTTAAATTAAGTTTTTAAACACAGGTAATTCATTACATGTAATACTGATGTTTTGTGGGACGTAGCATGTCAGAAGGAAATGTGCTTGTGGGTCCAGCACGTTGGTCCATTGGGGGGGAGGCTCAGACTGAGCATTAGGAAGGTGTCTCTCCTCGGTCCCTAACAGGAAGCTTTAGATTCACAGTTGGCTCGGAAACGCCAGAGTCGTGTGGAAGCCAGGCGGAAATGTAGCAAAGATACTCGTTTGTAAACCGAAGTGTAGTAGAATTTGATTGACAGCTGATTTAAATAGTGCAACAGCAGCATGAAGGTACTTAATGCAGAGATAATCCTATTTAACAATGTAGCTGTGTCGCTGAGGATAGATGACATCAGCTGATGTAAGCAGCTGATAAGATAAATGACATGGGGGATTCTAGACCCTTTTTGTTTTTTTTAATGAATTTTAGTTCTTAAAGTGAGAGTTTGCAAACTTTTCTGTTAGTGACTGAGGACAAACAATTACAGGTTCAAAGGAAAGGGTTAACAGGAACGTTGGCCAATCAGAGGAGGTTGTGCCAGCCTCCCCCCTGGATGAGTCTCTAACTGATCTGTCAGAGGGAGGGCAGGAGACGGTTGGTTGCTGTTAGATGACTGATGTTAAAACATCACATGCACTATATCTGTGTCCCATTCTCATTAGGGGCTAAAGGTCTGATCCTGATGGACACCCCCCGACAGTGCAGTGAGGAAATGATGAGTGAGCATGTGAGAGAGGAGTCAATGACAGGACACATGAGAAACTTCATTTCAAAGCAAGACCCCTTAATGAATGGACGAGGATGACAAATGACTCATAGATGGGATAACAGCCATTTAAAATGTTAGACACACATGAATCAGTACAGTGTAGTGAGCCCATTGCAGCTCAGATGAGATGAGCAGCTAGAGCAAGGTTCATCATCAGGATAATGCTGCCTGACCATGGAGGCTTGAAATCAGGAAACATGTTGCTGGGCAGAGACGCCAGTCCTGCACAGCAGCCTGCAGACAGAGTATTGTCAGAGGAGAGCAGAACATCGGCGCGATGACACACTGTCTCTCAGCAGGGAAATCAAAGCAGGAAACACCTTCTTATGTGACAGGCAGCAGCAGACGTGTGTGTCAGGAGGCAGTGGAGTGTGACAGTAGAGGGGGCCTGTTCCCCAGCGCAGTCATACTTTACTTAATGAAGCTTTTGGGTATGGTCCCAACCCCTCCAGGTTTGGATGCACTGCACACACACTGTATCAGCATGTACAGCACGAACACAGTGAAGTGTACAAGTAGTTTATTTAAAAACAAAAGTCGGTAGATTTCATTTTTATTCTTAGAAGTACTGTTGTACTTACTGTATGTGCATTGTTGTGATGTGTGATGCTGTAGTCAGAGGTAATACACCTGAAACAGCAGCCTGAATATCCTGTATATATCCTGTATATATCCTGTATATATCCTGTATCGTCTGGAATGTACTGTAAGTATATTTTTTTAAAGAAACTAACCTTAATAACTAAAAGACTTTATTATGTACTTTATCAATCCACGAGGGGAAATTCATTTGTTTCATCTGTTGTTATAATACACACGCACTTCACAAACAGGACCTATACACATTAATTACACACTAATTAAATCTCTCATTAATGGAGAGATGTCAGAGTGTGGGGGGGGGGGGGGGGGGGGGGGGGGTTGGCAACCTTCACTGCCATTCTACTCCAGCCTGGCCTGAAAATGAAGTGCCTTACTCAAAAAAGTCAGGAAACTTCTGAGGAGCTCACCCTTCCTGCTATACTCCTGTTCATGGGAGGAAGAGCCTCAGGACCCATGAGCAAGGAGAGGAGGGGGAGAGGGTTTGACTCTGCTCACATGCTCTGCCTTGCACCATGACACCTAGGCTGCTCTCTTTTCCTCCTGTAGTTAGTACATAGAACATTCCAAAGTGCTCTCATCACTCTTCTTTGAGGACTGCCCACTCGTGAATTATTCAGGAGGAAAGAGCTTTTCAAAGATTCCTGCTTGGTGCTGCCAGGTGGGACGCTCGGCAACATGGGACAGATACGTCTGGCGTTGCTACACGCTGTTTGGTACTCACATTGTGACGTGAAACCATAGCAAAACAGCATCACGTTAGCCGATTACCACACACACACACACACACACACACACACACACACACACACACACACACATACACACACTACATTCATCCAAACAAGCCCAAATAGACAATTTACACATATTTAAGTTTCTATAAACAGAACTTGATATGATAAGTATATCAGAATCCCTGATTAGTCCTCATCATGACAAGGTGGGGATGTGCAGACAAAGTCAGTTGATCTTATAAGCTGCGGGTTGCCATGACAGTGAACATGGAATTACAGCAATAGTAACCTGAATAAATCTGATGGGGGGGAGGGGGGATTATCAAGAGATTAGAGTGGAGTTGACTGAAGTCTCTCATCTTTCTTTGGTTTTCTCAATCATCCCACTCTCCTAACATTTATACTGTTTCACATGAACATCATAACACAAAACCATCAACATATATCTCATCATCAGACGGAGGAAAAGTGGACGCAGGGACTCAGGTACACTGAGGTCTTCATCATGTAACCTCATGACCTGTGTTTCAATGCCCTGTCACATCTTCTGTCTCTCTTCATATTTCTCCAGTCTCATGTTTCTGTGCAATAAAGGTACAGTCAATGTAACTTGGACACATGGTCAGTCATGGACCAGTAATGGACCAGTAATGGACCAGTAATGGACCAGTAATGGACCAGTAATGGACCAATAATGGACCCGGGGTCCCAGCGTCTCAGGTCTGATCATCAGACACCCTCACACGGGCGACCCAGCCGCGGATGGTCAGGTGCCCAGGTAGCTTGCTCTGCCACTGGTCACTGCTCTTGATCCAGAGCCTTTGGGAAGCCTTTTCAGCGGCCTCCTTGATGGCTCTTCGTCTCTGCAGCCCACAGATCCTCAAAAGTCCCAGGATCCGGTCCAAAAGAAACTAGAAAGAAAACTGTGGGAAACAGTCATGTGTTTGGTCTGCAGCTGATCAGCCGGCTGGGAACAAAGACCAGTCATGGGATATGAGGAGGATTAGGGGAGGGGGAGGGGGGGTGGGGGATGTTCACATACCCTCGTGCACACATGCACACACTCAATGACTATTACACAGACACACACTGTGCACATGCACATACATTCATAGAACTTTACTAAAGGAAAAAGCGTTGGTTTGGTTTTATTCACGTTCTATTCCTCACATTAACCAAAAACACAGACATGAAGCGTGATTCAGTCTAATAGTCATATATCAAACATAACTGAATCTCTCACAATAGAAACAAAATGAACTTGTTGAACTCTCTGAAGTCTGATGACGATGTTACTGATGATGATGGTATGCAGGTCAATGTGGGGCGGCTGTGGCTCAGTGGTAGAGCTGAAGGTTGGTGGTTCGATCCCTAGCCCTGCAGTCCCATGTCAAGGTGTCCTTGAGCAAGACACTGAACCCCGAGTTGCCCCCGATGATGCCCCCCACGAGCAGGTGGCACCTTGTACGGCAGCCTGGGCCACAGTGTGTTAATGTGTGTGGATGGTGAATGGTTCCTGTTCCATGTAAAAGCACTTTAAATAGTTGTTAAGACTAGAATAGTGCTATATAAGAACATTCCATTTACATTATGGGGCTATGAACTATTTATAGAACTGTTGGTGTAAATTGTCATTGGGCATAGCCTACTATTCCATAATAATTGGCATTTCTAGTATAAAACAGACCCATGAGTATGCATGGTTTATTAGAGTGAAGTGAAGGGTGGAGGTGTGTGTCCTAGTGCATGTGTGGAGTGAGAGAGAATGATTAAGTGGGAAGCAGCAATGTCCTCTCTCATTGTTAGTTAACACGTCTGGAGACATTAAAGACATGGAGGTTCCAGCTCTGCTCTCTGCCTCTGCACACAGCCATTCACACACGTTCCTTTCAGATACTGTTTTTCTCATTGATTATCTGTTCCTGAGCAGAGAGCTGTATGTCTGGAGGAACTGGTCTATTCTTTGGTAATTAGCATTTGTAAAGCAGATAGGTGTGCTACTCTTTCTGATTGTTGCAGTAGTAGTACCACTTTGAGAACGTGCATGCTGTTAATGGGCCTCATCCACACAGCTTCACACTGGACACGGCGCTGCCTCGGCTCCTGAGCAACACACCTGCCATGCCATAGTTATAGTTAGGTAGTGTCCCCTAGCAATGCTACAGTATCATTTGCTATCAGCTAGCTCTTCGGGACCAGACTACTTCCCAGGAACAAAAGCGGCCATTCCCAAAGGAAAAATGCTGATGCATGAGGTGTTTGAGTTTGCTATAATGTCTCCGACCGCTCTTTCTTCATCGGTTCTTGAATGCACTGTAGCAAACAACGGAGAGCATACCCAGCATGCCATTCAGTGGTGAAACCGTTAATAGGGTCCCATCTCAATACACTACACAGTGTACATACCACACTGCTGATGAATATATCCCGTAGACCTCAAGAGCTCGCACTGGACTTCGATTAGGTCCGCAGCATTACACCGGCCAAGTGTGAAGTTGGATGAGCAGTTGTCGACAAAACCAAAAGACAGACCGAACAAAATAGCATTTGTTTTGCATTCCATTATTAATTACAACTTAGTAAACAATGCATGCTCTTGGGGAATTACTGGAATTGTTGGATCTTTATGATAGAGAACTCTTGTTATGATTTGATACTATAAATAAAATAAAATTGAATTGAATTGAATCAAACACATAAACGGATGTAATTAGGAACACAAGGCCATGACTAAAGAGAAGTCAAAGAGGCACCCTGGCCTAATCTTCCTGCCATGTGCACAGTTGCAGCTCCACATTTCAGATGCATTGGTGATGTCACCATGTTCAAAACCACCATCGTAATAACATACCTTGGATTCCCGCAAGATTATGCGAGAATCCCAGGATCACATATCCTGAAAGTCCACCTTATCAAGTAATGCTTCTGTGTCAGAACTTTTGACACCACTGGCAGCTAAGGCGTAGTTGAGGTGTGTGTGTGACGCCACATTAGACGACGTGATAGAAAGATTTTTAGAGACCATATTTTTTGAAAGTGCCCTTTTTCAAACAGTTTCCAATGACGGCTTCTCAGATGGTTCTGTGTCAGGTTAACACAACTACACACGCTGTATAGAAGCACCAGAACCATCCCTTTTTCAGAGAACTGCCAGACTGAGCTGGTCATGTGCACCGCTGCAGAGTAGACAATAAGGACACAGAGCAGCTGCACTCAGCCCACAGAGGCTTCCATAGTGGTAATTACACACACTGAAGCACAGGATCGCGTAGCCGGGGGGGGGGACATCGGAAAGGGAACAGAGTGAGTGAAGAGAGAAATGGTGAGAGGAGGAATAGAGTAGGACGGGTTGTGATGTAACACGGTGTGTATGTGCAGGGGGCGGGGCCTATGGAAAGAGGGAAGCCGATGGGACAGAGAGGATTGTCAGCATCACTGTTGATCTGCCTATCTGAAGTACAGCAGGCAGGACTCTGCTCTCCTGCTTCCTCTCTTCCTTTCTCTTCTTCTTTTCCTACTTCTTACCATCTCACCTCACTTCTTCTCTTCCCCGTTAATGTCTCTCAGCCTCTCCTCCCCGAAGCTCTGTTCCCCTCCCCTCGCCTCTCTCTGGTACTTACTGTGGTAGTATCGTCCTGGGACGTCTGTCAGGCTCTCTCGTCTCGTCTCGTCTCTCTCTGTCTGTCTCTCTCTCTTGATGGTGGACATGAAATCCAGCAGGACTTCCAGCAAGTCAGCAGTGGTTGCATGCCAGTCTAACAACGTGAGTGTGAAGTCCCTACTGTGTGTGTGTGTGTGTGTGTGTGTGTGTGTGTGTGTGTGTGTGTGTGTGTGTGTGTGTGTGTGTGTGTGAGGCACTGTCTTACATAACCTCAGAGTAAACCTGAGTGTTGGTGAATTATTGAATAGAAATATATACTCCTATTTTAAATTCTCAGGCTTAAAGGGACAGTCTGAAAGTTTGGTGACTAAACTTGTTGTTGTCTGACCCAAAGTCAGCTGAGAGCATGTCCGTCTCGTCTCTGGGAGGCCAGTACAGCGCAGGAGTGAGTCAGAATCAAACAGCCCTTATTTTTAGCTGGATTGTATCTCACATAAACCAAGCTGTCTGCCTGTGGGACTGTTTCTTTGTTCCCACATCTTACAAATGTTAAAGTAGGGGAAAGAACGCAAAGTCCATTTACGGGATTGCCGACAATTCAACAATCAAGTTATATATACAGTATATATGTGTATATATTTTAATAACATTCTCATCACACATTCTACAGCCATTTTAACTTCAGTGTTCGCTTCTCTACGTACACCTGTTCCACCAAAACAAACGGGGTTGAGGTCAGTGCTGTGTGAAGACCTGTCAAGTTCCTCCACACACATGCAATCTACATGATAATAATGGAATGATAATAATGATAACGCAACATGCTGATATGTGCATCACCTGTTTATGTCACTGTATCACGTACTGTATCTACTCCATGTCCAGTTAGAGACTGTACTCGGAAAAACAGTATGTGCACAGCACAAAGGAGATAGTATTCCAGTAAAATGCGCAGTCCAACATGTTAAACTCCACATTAACGGCCGCATAAAAAGATGTCACACTGGCAGAACAAGAGAATAATATTTTCTTTTATTAGCTTTACTAATCTAGGCTCTTTGTGTGTCTGGCAGCAGGGACAGCAGCAGGCCCAAGCCAGCAGCCCAGAAAGCCCGGACGCCAGCGACGAGACCACAGACACAGAGGACCATGAGGAGGAGGACCTGGGAGTTCTGGATGAGCAGCGAAGCATCATGCTACACCTCCTGTCCCAGCTCAAACTGGGCATGGACCTCACACGGGTAAGACTCTGCTCCGGCCTCCTGCCTCCTGCCTCCTGCCTCCTGCCCCATCAGTGTTAACGTTTAGTGACAGCAGGCATCCGCCTGAACCAGTTGTCTCGTGTCCCTGACCACAACCACCGCCCTTCTCCTGAAGAGGGAACCTGCACAAGAAGCAAATTCATAATGCACAAGCCATTAGAAATGAAAGGAAGAGGAAAAAGTAATTAGAGAAGTGATAATGCCTCAAATATAATTCACAAATAAATAATACTAGTCCGGGTTTTTTAACTTCTTTCTCTTTTTCTGTCCATCTTCGTGTAATTTAAGAAAGCATAATTCATATGTAATATCCCTCAGTGGCTGGTAAACATAAAATGATCTCTTGTTTTATTTTGTCAGGTCTGTACTCTTCCTGCGGGGATGTAGAACCGGTTTAGTGACTGTACTAAGACTTTAAGAACCATTAAGTTAACAGTCATATAACTTGAATGGGATCGGGACTGTGTGTCTGTACATTTTGTCTTAAAGCTCTCCATATAATGAGGAGAGTAGGTGGAATATTCATACATACACACACACACACACACACACACACACACACACACACAAACACACACA
>NC_045738.1:26590736-26596254 GCF_008692095.1 Etheostoma spectabile | reverse complement strand
CACACACACACACACAGACAGACACAGATGTCTTCTGCTCATGTGATTGTGGTGACTCTTAAAGACCAGTGAGCTCCATCTGATTACTGATGGACTGGTGCTCTACATCACAGGGGTAATGTGCTGACCATGTGCAACAAGGGGGGGGGGGGTCTGACCTGGAATAACCTGGGACCACAAACTCATGTGAAGAGGGGGTGAAGGCAGATTATGAAAGGGCCTGGGGCATCCTCGTAATCCAGCTGTCTGGATAGAGCCACATTATTCATCCACTCTACCCTACCACTGATTCATCCATTAATCCATCCCTCCATCCATCCATCTATCCCTTCATCCATCATCCCTTCACTCGTGCCATGTCTGTATTGACTGGTGGTGCTGCAGTGGGACAGGGATCGATGGTTTGACACTTTTTCCGGGGTGACCTCACATTTCATTTATAACCCCACCTTTCACTCAATGTCAGCGGTGATCAGCTGCGGCCCTCCGTGACCCTCTAATCATAGGAACTCCGGTCTGAATTGGAAATACTGTTTGATTTTGACCTTGAAAAACATTATTAGCTAAGAGAAAACAGTTTCATATGAATGTTATTTGTGGGAGATGCGATTGCTTGAGAATCCAGCAGAACAGTGTGAGCATGGAAAAAAGATCTGTCTGCACACTAACGATACAGGAGATACTACAGGCCTACATCCTTTATGTCTGTCTACCCCTCTGTCAGGTGGTGCTCCCTACCTTCATCCTGGAGAAGCGCTCCCTACTGGAGATGTACGCCAACTTCATGGCTCATCCCGACATGTTCCTCTCCATCACCTCCGGCTGCACGCCAGAGGAGCGCATCGTTCGCTTTGTGGAGTACTACCTGACAGCCTTCCACGAGGGCCGCAAGGGTGCTGTGGCCAAGAAGCCCTACAACCCAATCCTCGGGGAGCACTTCCACTGTTCCTGGTACGTGCCTCGAGACCGTGTCCGACCTCTCAGGAACACCAACTGTCCTGGTCCCAACTCAGCCCCCACAGCCACTCCCGGGTCTCCACAGGGGGGGAAGGATGGTAGCAGCAGAAGAAACTCAGACTGCTATCGTGTTCGGTTTGTGGCGGAGCAAGTGTCCCACCACCCACCTGTGTCAGGCTTCTACTGCGAGTGCAAGGAGAAGAGGATGTGTGTCAACACTCATGTCTGGACCAAGAGCAAGTTCATGGGCATGTCTGTTGGAGTGTCCATGGTCGGGGAAGGTAAGACAACATGTCGCCTCTTCTAAAAATGAGTGGCTGCTTGCTCCTACAGCAAAAACATGCACAAGGAACATGGTTTCACTTTGATATTTCCTGTTTTTCCATTGGTTGATATTGCTTTGCCCTGTGCAGTGCACATGGTTAAAAAATGTAAGTAGAGACCAACATGGGAGCAAACACAATCACATCTGGCAAAGTGAAGTCATGGTGTTCTGGGGAAATTTGAAAAGTTTTGAGACCGTTTTCAGCTCATTGGAATGTTTGACAGAAGTCCTCCGCAAATTCATAATAACGTTGGATGAAATAAATAAATGCCAGTACCAAACACCAGTAAACTTATTTGGATCTTATATTAAAATAATGTGGTTTTAAAAACAATAACAGGAACACTAGAAATGTCAGAGCAGTCTGTAGTTAGATGGATCAGGGGTGATTGTTACAGCCAACTGACATCCGCAGCTGTTTGTAGACAACTTATTAAATCCCAGCAGCACTCACATGTGTGTTCCATCTGCAGCCTCTAATTGGACAAATGTTAGTCCAAACAGAGTGCCACTGTGCATGTTTACATGCTATGGTAACCTCGATTCCATCTTACACAACGTGCACCTGGCTGCTGTGAAACAACCACACGGACATCCATCATCGGACTTCTCGTGTTCAGCCAGAGACGGTTTAGAACCGAGCTCAGCGTAGCTTCCTGTCTCTGTGTCCTGAGGGCGTGTCCACATCCAAGCCTCCTCTCTTACCATTGATCTGACAGCATCAGGGTTGGAAACGGGGACATCCTAAAGATATATTGGACGCACAAAGTTCAGAGTGACAAATTGTCCATACATCACTAAATAGCATGAATCAATGGTTTTCACCTATCCTCTTTTTGAAAAATAGTGTTTAATGTGCTGGCTTGAGCCCCATAACTTCTGAGTGTGTGTGTGTGTGTGTGTATGTGTGTGTGTGTGTGTGTGTGTGTGTGTGTGTGTGTGTGTGTGTGTGTGTGTGTGTGTATATGTGTGTTAAAGAGAGATAGAGAGAGTAAGCAGGTCACTGGGGTAGCTGTGGGCCAGTGAAGGCTGTAATTAGGTCAGCAGTAAGCATTCCTCCCTCCACTCTTCAATCCCTCTACTCCTGCTCGTCATTTAGTTAAGTTAGATAAGTTGGTAAACAGAGCTAAATGATCATCATGATGCAGGCACAGTTGGCTTGTTGGTAGTCTCTCATTTCCAGCTCTATCTCAACTGTGCAGTGAGGTCTGGCTACAACACAGATGCATTCTGGGATAGGAGAAAAAAAACATCTGGCGCTATGCTGGCTTTATCCTGGAACTGTCCTTCCGCTGATCCAGACTAGCTTGTTTGTGTGACTACAGGCGTGCATTGACCACCATGAAGAAGAGCTGTTGGACAGGTAGTAGGGAGAAGTTCTCCGGGCTGAATCTGTTCCTGCCCTTCCTGCGCAGCCAGCTTTGAAGCAGCAACGCGTGACTTTGCTTGGCCTGAAACTAGTAAGAAAGCTACTGTATTCCATTTCCTCAGAGCCAAGGGACAAGGATCCTGGTACAGGTTGAGACTTTCCTCTCTGCTGCTTTAGAAAAACGTTCCACAGCCAGATTGAACACGTTCATGCCTCCAGAGAACAAGCAGAGGAACTATTGGACAGTATGTGACTCCCTTACTTGACCTTTTCCATGAAACTGATTAATGATCCATGACCAGCTAATTAACATGTGACCAGTCCCAGCATTATGTAATGTGTGAACCAGATTGGACATGCGGCAGCAGATAGCAGTGTCCCAGGACAAGCTGTGCACGCCTGGCCCTCCCCCCCAAACCTACATGCCCGGCAGCCAAGGCAACCTGTCCATCTGTCATAAAGGAGAACATTGCCTGTGTTTGTCATGCATCCAAGACCAGCTATGTACATGAGAAACAGCTACCTGAGCTGACTGTTTTCCTTGAGAGACCCTTGTCATGCACCCGAGAAGTATTCAAATCAGCACGTCTCACTCACATCTTCGTCCAGTTGAGTATGGTTGTTTTAAAGCAACCTGTCTGGATAAAGTGATAGTGTTTCTGTCCATTATGCTTGGAGCTCTGATCGGATTTGAAAAGCATGTCCCACTTCTCACTGTCCTTTTGTGGCTGAAAAAGACTATAACACACTTCTAGGCTACCACACAACCGTGGTACTGCTCCCCCCTCTGAAACAGCCATGTGTTAAATAAAGGCCTGGGTGGCACAAAGACAATGCTATGATATGAACATGAATGGAAAAAAAAGACATATTCACATGGATTCATCTGGGTCAGCTCCCTGTGGCAGGAGCATGTGGCTCTTTGTTCCACATACTCTCACACACACACACACACACACACACACACCTACACACACTCAAACATACACACACACACAACAGCAACACACACACACACACACACACACACACATACTCCTCTCTCACACACACACACACACACAAACACACACTCAACATAACACACACACACACACACACACACTCACATACACACAACACACACAACACACACATACACACACACACACACAACATACTCTCTCTCACACACACACACACACACAACCACACTATCTACACACACACACACACACACACACACACACACACACACACACACACACACACTACATACACACAATCAAGTAAACATGTATGGTGAAAAAAACACAACAACACACACAGGAACAGAGTAGTGCATGTCCATATGTGTGTGTCTTGGGCAAACAGATGTGTGTGTATGTGTTAGAGCTGGGTCCATGGCAGCCGACATGGCACAGGACAGCTGTCTGTTATATAAGAAGGGGGGGGAGCTCATCAGGGACAGGGATATTTTAATCTGGGCCAGACTTGTGGACAACGCCATCCAAAAATGCCAGAAACTTCTCCAAGAAGTGTGTTTGCTGTGTGGATGATGGTGGCATGACAACACACACAGCAGTCCAGATCTGCAGCCGGAGGCATGTGGGGGCTGTTACAGCTGGCTAGATGTTAGCGGAGATATTAAAAGTTCACTGGATCCTCTAATGCTCCCCTTTTAATGAACAAGAGAATCTACATCATACATACTCACATTCCAAGGGAAATGAATGATAAAGATCAAATAAAATGCTACTTTGGCAGAAATAGATGTCATGTCAGTGAGCCCTGGTAATCTGGTAGATTTGTGAGTTAGAACTGACCAGTGTGATGTTGTGTGTGGGCTTACTTCGTAGCCTTTCCTTGCCTCATTTGGTTTAGTTTATTTGTCAGGGACCATGCACAGGCCAAGCCCTGTACCAGAGGTAGCTAAACAGCTAATTTAGGCAATCCAGACAATACTATCAAAACAGACAAAAACTTAACAACAACAACGTATAACAAACATCACCAAACATTTAAGCCAGTATACAAACATCTATATTTGAACCTCCCACCTGGGCCGGGCTGGGCTGAACTGGGCCAGCCCTAGCTGGGCCAGGCTTAGAGCGCCACACAGACCAGGAAGGTCCAGGTCATGACCATGGGGTGAAGTAACTTCTACTTCACCATATGTCAGTGGAATATTCTACATTTTCCTTTGAGCGTCTGACATGGTATGTGAATGTATCTATTTTTTACTCACCACGGTAACTCTACAATAAGCATCCTCATGTTGTCCCCCGTGCTGTCTCTCCCAGGGGTGCTGTACTTGTTGGAGCATGATGAGGAGTACGTGTTTACGCTGCCCTGTGCCTACGCCCGCTCCATCCTCACCGTGCCATGGGTGGAACTTGGGGGAAAGGTCACCATCAACTGTGCCAAGAGTGGGTACTCTGCCACTGTCACTTTCCACACCAAACCCTTCTATGGAGGAAAGGTGCACAGGTAAGCAGAGAGAGAGCACTGAACAGCACAGTGTTGGGCCAGAATGAGCTCCCAACCCACACTCTCTCGTCCAGCCTCAGCTCAAACACGCTAGTTTGGAGCCGGGAAATTACACATGCAGGAGCTAAGAAATAGGAAATTGTTTAAAAACTAAAACCTTGCTGGCTTTGTATCTGCAGGAAACCAGAGCCTGTGTGTGTGCAGATTTTGCATGTGTCTGAACATATCTGCACAGTCAGATGGAAGTAGTACTCTGAATGATTGTTTCTGTATTGCAGTGTTACTGTATTTGCAATGAGTGTCTTTATGTTGTCAAATTGGTATATGTATTGATTCATGTGCTTGGATTTTATTAAAGATTCAGTAACGGATGATGCACAGTCATCAGCTGAGAAGGA
>NC_045738.1:26590097-26590726 GCF_008692095.1 Etheostoma spectabile | reverse complement strand
GTGCAGAGGCTTCCTGTCAGGAGCAGAGCTGATCTTGTCATGGTAAACATCGCTGTGACAGCTGTTATGCTGGAGGTGGAGCATGATAGAAGACAAAGTGCTGAGTGTGAGAACTGTAGGAAGGATGGAGGAAGAAGAGTGAAGAAGAAATGTTGGATAACAAAGAGGTTGACAGGGGACGGGGCAGACCTGTTTAATGTTAAATGGTAAGTTGATGTATGTATCAGCATCACCAAGCAGCCTGGGTCGACAGTAACTAACAACAGTAACTGTCTGCTGAATCCACAGCTATCCTTTTAAAACAGGAGCTGTCCATTGGGAGGCGGATGATGGTATAGGCGTGGATTATTGGTTTAACCCCTGTGGTGTTTCCTCTCGACCATGTAACTGGTTGTCCTCCCAGGTTAACCCTTATTTAGATCGTTTTTTTCACTCCCACTGGATTCACCACTAACATCAACCTAATACCAATATTCTTACACTTTGTTTTTAAATTCATGGTCAATAAACCTCATCTACAGTAAGGGGAGGCAATTTTATTTATATAGCACATTTCAGCACAAGGCAACATGCTTTACATAAAACATTCAACAAACAGCTGACCTGTCCCAGACCACCTGAGAGGTCTG
>NC_045738.1:26580464-26590087 GCF_008692095.1 Etheostoma spectabile | reverse complement strand
GTCAAAGTGTAGCAGCAGACCTGTCCCAGACCACCCAAGAGGTCTGGGGGGGAGGGGTCAAAGTGTAGCAGCAGACCTGTCCCAGACCACCTGAGAGATCTGGGGGGGAGGGGTCAAAGTGTAGCAGCAGACCTGTCCCAGACCACCTGAGAGGTCTTGGGGGTCATAGTGCACTAACAGATCTGAACTATAGTATATGAAATTATACCAAATTATTTAGTTAAAAAAAAACTGACATTATGAATTATTTCAATAAATAGTTCTGATTGAGTGGATAATCACAGTCAAAGTTTAGTCACGACTCTGTCTAGAAACTATTGATTGTTTTTTTTGACATGCTATGAAAAGTAACACCCACAAATCAATAAAAGTAGTGAATTGATAATTTTTTAGTTTGAAAGAAAAGCATATTTGTGATGTAGAAACTTTGCACCATTTTGCATTTCCAGGACAGGGCTTACTGTTCCCTCTGCTGGACCAATCAGATGGATCTAAAACAGGTCGCTCACAGTGACACAGCACCTGCCGGTGCAGTGCAGACGGCTGTGCTGTGTGTGATCACGGGGTGGTGCAGCCCACTGATGTCATGATAACGGGACAGTGGGTCACCCTAGACGCCGTTGTGTGTTCCAGAGTAACAGCAGAGGTGCAGAACAACCAAACAGGAAACATCGTGTGTAAGGCCCAGGGCGAGTGGAACGGGGTGCTGGAGTTCACCTACAGCAACGGGGAGAGCAAGGTGATCGACACGGCCAAGCAGCCAATCATCAGGAAGAAGATCCAGCCCCTAGAGAGGCAGGGCCAGTACGAGTCCCGGTGAGCCGTTCTGTTCTGTAACACCGGCTTTTAGCTAAACAGATTTAATAACTTAATAACATAATAATGTATTATTTATGTCACTATACAAACTGTTAGGACAGCGCTGCAGCGTTCTCCAAGGTGCTGAACACACACACACACACACACACACACACACACACACACACACACACACATTATGCTTTTATTCTATATTCTACATTGATTGTTTAGTACGTTGTGCAGACAACTGAATGGTGGGGGGGCAGTAGCTGTTTACAGGGGTTAGTCTGGATCTGTTGTCAGAAGGAAAGTCCCATTCTGTCTGAATTATGGAATCTATCTATCTATAATCTGGCTCCACCCGTGTTTGATCAGTCTCACCTCACCGCTGAACCAGAGTGTTTCTGAATGGACAGGACTAGAAGTTTATATATATATATATATATATATATAGTACATATACATAAATGGCCCAGCAGAAGAAAGGAGCGGGTTCAGCACCTTGGAGAGCGCAGTGGCAATGTCCTGACAGTTTGTGTAGTGACAGAAGTAAAGCCACGCCTATTTTTATGTTCTTATTGATTAGTTATTGGTGAAGTTGTTTTTTAGCGAGCTAGTTAACCCATGCACTGCCTGTCAGGTAGATGATGCTGTTCTGAGGTGAGGAACAACATCCATCCCTATTACAAACTAATATTGTGAAATACTTTTGTTGTGGGCCAGCAGTGTTCATATTGGCTCTGCCTTTATTATGAATATTTATTATGTTTGTGATAGAAACAAGTTCACCATGAAGCAGTTGATTGCATCAAGTGGATCTTGCTAATTACCCGGTGCTGCTCCGATCTAATTAAAATCACTGGTACTTGCCTAGCGGGCTGTACTTTTTGTTCCTTTTGTTTTTAGGATGTACTGTGTGACATATAAATGATGTTGAGTGGTATCTTCCAGGGTTAAATGTACTTCCATTGCATGGATGTAATAAAATGTAATTATTATGAGCCTCTATATTTTTTTAATTACACATTAACTGCCTTTCAATGAGACTGGTTTTCCTTAGTCCTCTTCATTCCTCTGCCTGGTGCATTCTCAGTTTGCTGAGGGCAGCTCGGAGAAAACTGAAGCTGTTCTCAGCTGTTTCTCTCTTCACGCCTGACTGGTTGTGTGTTTCCTGTGTGCAGGCGTCTCTGGCAGCATGTGACAGTGTCGCTGAAGGCAGGGAACATGGACGCGGCCACAGAACACAAACACTGCCTGGAAGAGAGGCAGCGCAGCGAGGGCAAACAGAGAGCGGCCACCAAAACACCCTGGAAACCCAAATACTTTATTAGAGAGGTGAGCAGGACACACCGGGACAGCCTCCGTGTCCCAGGAAGTAACCACAAACAGGTTCTTTGTCTTCACAAGGTGGAAGGTTAATGTCATAATTTCCTTTTTAGGAATTCAGTGTTGAGTACCTGCTAGTGTTTTATAAGTACCAAGGCCAACCCTCTTTTACAGAAAAATGCCATTTTATTTCAACCTGGCATGTTTCCCATAATTGTGCCTTTTGTGATTCTATGGGGGGGTCGTGCTAATGCTGCACTTGTCAGCTCTGTTGTAGACTCGCACAAAACATTATAAATGGGGTCAAGCTGCGGGAGTCTTGTACAGCTTTCCAAATAAACCTGATAAGCCTGACAGAGTATGCATAGAAAGCAGTACTGGGGTAACTTTCAATTCAAAGTACACACACAGTACATATACAATAGTTTGCCTACTGATCAGCAGTGTTTTTCTAAAATGCCTCCTTGCTACCCCCATTCTAGTTTGGTGTTCTTATTATACATTTCAGAATATTCCTTACATTTCCATTTTTGTGTGTGTGTGAGTGTGTGTGTGTGTGTGTGTGTGTGTGTGTCTGTTGTCCTGTGTCTGTGTTGTCTGTTGTGCGTGTGTGGTGTGTCTGGTGTGTGTGTGTGTGTGTGTGTGTGTGTGTGTGTGTGGTGTCTGTGTTGTCTGTGTGTCTGTGTGTGTGTGTGTGTGTGTGTCTGTGTCTGTCTCTGTGTGTGTGTGTGTGCGTGCGTGTGTGTGTGTGTGTCGTGTGTCTGTGGGTTCTGTGTGTGTGGTGTGTGTGTGGTGTGTGTGTTGTGCTGTGTGTCGTGTGTCTGTGTTGTCTGTGTGTGTGTGTGTGTGTGTGTAGGGTGGAGGCTGGGTGTACCACCCCCTCTGTGGAAAGCTCACTGACCAGGAGGATTGGAAGCAGCTGTCCACTCCCAGTCGAAAAGTAGGGCGATGGAGGGCTGGCCGACTAAGATAAGAGGAGAGAGAGAGAGACCAAAGGCAGAGAACCAAAGACTAGCGAGGACATGGACAAACTTCTAGTCCTGTCCAATCAGAAACACTCTGGTTCAGCAGTGAGGTGGGACTGATCAAACACGGGTGGAGCCACTTTAGAGATTACATTATTCAGACAGAATGGGACTTTCTTTCTGACAACAGATCCAGACTAACCCCTGTAAACTGCTCCTGCCCCCCCACCGTTCAGTTGTCTGCACAACGTACTAAACAACCGTGTTGATCACAACCGTTTTGCACAAATCAATGTACAATATAGGATAAAAGCATAATGTGTGTGTGTGTGTGTGTGTGTGTGTGTGTGTGTGTGTGTGTGTGTGTGCGTGCGTGCGTGCGTGCGTGCGGTGCGTGCGTGCGTGCGTGCGTGCGTGCGTGCGTGCGCGTGCGTGCGTGTGTGTGTGTGTGTGTGTAGAATCCACAGCAAGCAGGGCAGAATGTAGTCAGGGTAGCTCTGATTGTCTCTGTAATGGATCTCATATAAACTTCATATGAGAGAGAAATATTCATTAGGGGTATTGTACATACATTGATTGGATTAAGGTTTACTTTCACTTTTCTTACATCTTATATAAAACCCTCCAATCAACCATTGGCTGGGGACTGGAACGCTGCAGTGTGATCCTGGAGTTAAAAAAGGATCTAGCTTTAATGGGACAGTTCACCCATGTGACTCCCATCCTGCATACAGAATAGAAAAAGGCTTCCGACGTGACACTCCCGTTATTTCACTTAAACGTATTGTTTGGGTTTGGGAGTGCTGACTGAAACATGGTTCTAATAAAGATATAAGACAAGCTAGCCCATGTAGTGTTACTGCTAAATGACAAAATGGAGTTCTGTCCTCCAAAGTCAGCTCTGGTGCATTAGCTGTAGCTCTAGCTGTCAGGTTGCCCTGTTCACTCTGAACTCTGTGCCCATAGATGAGCGATTAAAGGACTCCATTTCCATTCATGTTCAAACTTTTCACGTTTGACGGTTTGTTAATTTGACTAACCTGCGATCCTCAGGCTCCTGCGACTAATGAGCCGCTCTACCTCTGACATGATGTGTCAAACCAAACTCCATCGCCTCGAAGATCAGACATCCAATAATATTTCAGTTTTCTTTCCAGCTGCAGCACAGCTAATGGTTGACATGTCTGGGCCGCCTGTTGAGTGTCTGCCATTTGATCTGATGAGCACCATGTTGCACTGTAGATCTGTTGGTACCAGCGTGCTGTGAACTAGTCTAGCTGTCCACTGGATTACATAGGAGACTTCGTACCACATCAAAGTGATTATTAGCATACTTATGTTAGCATCTAAGTGAGTAAAGTAGCTAAAACAACATAATAATCAGTAGTATTTTGATCTTCAGTATCTTGGCTCTAAAACCATTGTAATCTATTGTCAATCTGTGGAAGTCCTGTTCAACACACTGGGCACCTTGTCCTCCATCTGACCATATAGTCAACCAAGCTATGCAACACTTGACTGTAGACAGTAGTCTCAGGGGGGTGGCTCTGTATTTGTTTTAAATAAAGATCTCTCATCAAATCGGTTGTCTCCTGGATTGCTTCTTAGTCTGTCTGCCCAGATGTACTGGGATTCAATTCCTTATTTATAGTGTCAGATCAGAACAAGAGTTAACTCAGGACAGTTTACAGATTACAGAGTAGTTTTAGACCACACTCTATCATTTACAGAGACCCAACAGTGTCCCCCAGGAGCAAGCCTTTGGTGACATATTGGAGAGGAACAACTTCCTTTCTACAGGCACAAACCATAGACTGTCTATTATTAACAGTAAACCATAGACTGTCTATTATTAACAGTAAACCATAGACTGTCTATTGTTAACAGTCATTTTTGTGTTAAGCCTTTATTTGTATAGGACAGCTTAGATGTGAAAGGGGAGAGAGAAGGGGAATGACATGCAGCAACGGGCCCCATGCTGGAGTTGAACCCGAGGCCGCTGCATCGAGGAGTAAACCTCCTTTTATGGGCACCCGCTCTACGAAGTGAGCTAACCAGGCACCTATAGACTGCATATTATTAAAAGTCTATGGCAGAAACCATAGACTGTATATTATAAACCAAGCTGGTTGAGGTGGAACTACTTTGATGCTGTTATTACTTTATACACAAAGTGTTCAGGATGATCATCTATGACAATGCGTCATATTAAGTATGTATGAAGTATGTTTTTTCTGTCAATTCTGAAGTTCCATAACTCATACCTAAAGCTCATGGGGAAATATAGAGTACAAGTATAACACAAGTACCTCCAGATTGGATATTAGTAAATGTGGATATAACATGTTTATATAAGGTGTGTTCTATAAAGGCATGTATGTATAAGATGGGGAACACAGCACATGTGTGTCGGTACAGCTGAACACATGAGGACACCTTCATCTTATAACGGCACAAAGTACAACGTCCCCGGAACAGAGAAAGGGACGCAAGGCGCAACATGAGCCCCAGGTCAGGGGTGTGTGTCTGCTGCCATCTGCTGAGCAAAACCAAACCGCACCACTGGCTAGAAAGCAAAGGGATGACACGAAAACAAAGTCATCAGTTCATTTGGGACAGGTAAGGAACACAAAAAAGAAAAAATACAATGATGTAACCGTTGTTGTCCTCACAGACTGCAGACTCCTCTTCAGGTGCTGGTGAAAGTGGATGAAGAGCTTGGCTGTACATTTCCCAAAATCCAACCTCCAACCTCCATCCAGGCTTGGCCCAGAGAAGACAGGTCAAGGACATGTCAACACATCGCATGTCATAAAGAAAACTCCTGATTGGATGTCCTGGTCCAGGGTACTGTGCTGATTATAGTCATGTGTCATTGGGTTATGTGTTATATACATATAGTGTACATTGAATGGGAGGGGGGACACCAGGTGGGGTGTTAAGGTATGAGCTGCCTTCCCTGTCTACTGAGTCTTAGTGATGTTAGAACAGGACAGACATCTACACACCGTCAATAAATCAATACATAACATAAGGTGACATGACTCACCACATATTCAGCTGGTATTAAATTACATGTTTTACTATCAGCCACAACAAATTCAACCAATCTCATAATTCCTGAAGCGGAGACAAATATTAAAATATGAGCTGTTTGTGGAAGCAGGTGAAGCCCCCTGCTCGCTGACAAACAGAGAGAGAGAGAGAGAGAGAGAGAGAAACAGATACAGCTCCTGATCAGCTCGGCTGCCAGAGAGTTCTGCTTTGACACACAGCAGATGTGCTTTATGCACGAGGAAGTAGGCTTTACAGTATGTGTCATGTTTGCAGAGGCAATAGCCTTGTTGTAATATTGGGGTTTAATTCCTGTAAGCAGATAACTGCACTGTAAACATTGTGTACAATAATCAGGTTATATTAGGGAACTATTTTCTCAATAATACTGAGGTAAAAACTAAGTAATACCGTCCCATGCTGTGAGGCCTCCCCTGGAGACACAGATGGTACTTTTGGTGTAATAACCATGAACCAAGGCTGGGACATTGCTGAGGTTTCCTGCCCCATGTCCTGTCCCCTCAGGCTTCCTGTGACAACCCATATGTCGCCATGACATGGGACTGTCCCCACCAAGATATTTACCAGGTTACAGCCTCTGTAAATACCATGAATTATGCATATATATACAGTATACATATATATATATATATATATACATA
Source organism: Etheostoma spectabile (assembly GCF_008692095.1). Lineage (NCBI taxonomy): Eukaryota > Metazoa > Chordata > Actinopteri > Perciformes > Percidae > Etheostoma > Etheostoma spectabile. The sequence goes on along the minus strand of NC_045738.1, from coordinate 26,583,279 downwards.
TATATATGTATATGTATATACTGTATATATATATATATATATATATATATGTACATATATATACATATATACTGTATATATATGTGTGTGTGACGCTGTTACTTCTACCCATGAGAACAGAGGGACATGCTTAATATGACCCTTGATTTTTTAAATCCATTTTACTGCTTCTATAATATTTTTGTCCCTGTAAATTGTTCCCTTCAAGTGTTGTTGCTGTCACAGGTCCTACAGGTGGACGATGACGGATGGAGTGTAGGAGACAATGATGTTCGTCAGTCAAGAGATGGCAAAAGACACTGCTCACTATGGATTGAACACACACACACACACGCACACACACACACGCACACAAACACAGCTGTCAAACAGCTCTCTGTCTGAGTTACCATGATGCAACTTTATTGATTTCTCAAACTTTAGCGTTTGTGTGTGTGCGTGTGTGTGTGTGCATGCATGCCTGCGTGCATGCGTGCGTGCGTGTGTGTGAGCTCAGAGCTGTTGGTTCAACACATGAGGCAAACCAGTATTGTGAGTGTGAATAGAGCTCGGTGGATTAGCATGACAATGGTGTGTGAGTGCTGGAAGGCCGGGGCTTCACTCGGTCACTGCAGCTCAGGCTCTCTCCCCTCCAAACACCCCTCTCTCCACCTCCGTCATTCTGGACTCCTTGTTCTCGTCTTGCTCCTCGCAGAAGCTGGTGACGGCATGGAGAACAAGCACACCTTCCTGTACTTTGCATACGGCAGCAACCTGCTGAAGGAGCGGCTGCAGCTGAAGAATCCCTCCGCCACGGTCCACTGTGTGGCCCGGCTCAAGGTACAGGCTGAGACCAGGACCATCAGTGAGTCGTCCCATGAGCTCTTCACACTTACAGCTTTTTCTCTCTTTTTCAGAACTATAGATTGGTGTTTGGGAACTATAAAGGCCTAGCCAGTGACCGGTGGCATGGAGGTGTGGCCACCATCGAGCACAGCCCAGGGGACGAGGTGTGGGGGGTGGTGTGGAGGATGAGCATGTCTGACCTGGAGTCCCTGGACAGGTGACGTCTTTTATGGCCTCTGCTAGATTTCTTTTCATTTTTGCCTGTGAAACTGATATATACCGTGTGTGTGTGTGTATGTGTGTGTTTTTGCATGGGGTACCACCCAGTCAGGAGAATGTGACGTTAGGTGCGTACAGTCCTGTGGAGCTCTCAGTGAAGACAAAAGGCCAGGAGCTCAACTGTCGTACGTACATAATGAACAGCTGTGTGTACGCCCCCCCGTCGCCACAGTACCTGCAGGTAAGGATGCTGCATCCATGCTGGGGGGGGGGGGGGGCTCTTTACAGTCAGTTATGAATGCCAGGCAGGTTCTTCAACCATGAGAATGTCAATTTTAAAAGATAAGGCTGATGTTATTTTCCATGTTTTCTTGTCAACAATTGCCATAAGAAGCCATCCGTCTATCCCTACCCTGTTGGCGGCCCCCAGCCCCAAACCCACTGGTTTCTACTGAAGATGCATCTTTAAAAATGGCTCACAAATATATAGTTTCATACTTTAAAAAGGCTCAGTCATTTCCAAAAACAGTTGGTCACTGTAGGGGTTGGCCAACATTACTGAATTGGAAAGAAATAGTGTATTTGTTGTGGATTATTTTAGTGCTGGAAAAAAACACAGAACCTTTACTTAAGTTAAAAGTATAAATATATATAAAAAAAACTGGTAAAAGTAACAGTGTGTGATATTTTATCATATCTGACATAATAAGAGTTTTCCACTGTTTTTAAGTTTTCCACTAACTCTTCTTCTTCTTTGTAAGGGCACCGTGGCAGCATCCGGGGTTAGTGGTGCTCAGGACGGTTGGGATTGCTTTAAAGAGCCCTTATTATTCTCCTTTTCACTCTCATATTTGTATTCTTGGGGTCTACTAGAATATGCTTACATGGTTTGATGTTCAAAAACACATTATGTTTCTCATACTGCCCATTGCTGCAAAGCCTCTGGCCCACTCTGTTGTGATTGGGTAACCAAATTTAACCAAGCCACCGGGCGGGCTGTGCTTGCTCAGGCAGCACCTATGAGCAGGGCATCTGTACACCTGGACTGGTTTATTACTATTGACCTCACTAATTGAGGAACTTTAAACAAGTATGTGGGCGAGATGTTTCACACTGTTGAGAAAAAGTGCTCGATGTGTGGGAGAGAAAGCTCCATTTGGATTGAAATGTGTTTTTTTGTACCTTGCACATCTATTACATACAAAACAACGTATATTACACACTAAAAGATGAGGGAAATCCCAAAAAGCATAATAGGGGCTCTTTAAAGAAATACAATAAATACAATGCAAACAAGAGTGATTCTCCCTATCCCTAATTAATAATATAACAGATGTGTATCCAGACCATACTCCAGCCCTGACAGCCCTCTGCAGATAGCTCTGCTAATGTGAGATTAGCTAGTTTAGTTTACCTATGGGTCATAAAATGATAGATGAGGAAGGAAAGGAGAAGAAACAAAGTTTTGATTCATAAATCAGATCATTTGGACTCTTTGGGCCTCAAACAATAAAATAAACCACCGGAGAAGTTCAGAGGGGAAATGTCTCTTTGGTGGTACAACTAACAACTGGCCTCAATCTGTGTTGCCATTTATAAGCTTACCGTGTGTGTCTTTATGTATTATGTCCCTCTGAAATGTTGTGTAGTACAACTATAAAATATTATAAGCTGGATATACTAAGTACTTCAAAATGTTAGTTGTGTGAGTAGGTAAGTAGTAGTGTCAGCAGGACGGTGTGTGTGTGTGTGTGTGTGTGTGTGTGTGTGT
>NC_045738.1:26579862-26580454 GCF_008692095.1 Etheostoma spectabile | reverse complement strand
TGTGTGTATGTGTGTGTGTGTATGTGTGTGTGTTTAAGTGTATGTGTATGTGTGTGTGTAAGCATCTGGAACAGGGATGAGCCTGCTCACCTGACCAACCCATCCAAATAGACATAGCAATAATAAACAGCTGAAAAACAGACACTCGCCACGTTTCACAGGTCCGACAGTTTGTAGGCTGAAATACCAGACTGTTCTTTTGCACATGTGAGAGCTACAAACATGCCTGAGAGAAAGGCAGTGGGTCTTTGTGGGCTCAGCTTTGTCTCTGGGGTGTGTATGCATGAGTCCACTGTACTGTTCCCTCTGTTGTTCTGGACCTCGTCTCTCTGTGTGAGCGCATACATTTTCTGTGATCATTGGATACTGACTCTGTGTACCCTACATAGCTGTTACATACAGATCAATAGTCTACAGTACAGTGAAGTATGGTACAGTGCAGTACATTACAGTACAGTACAGTACAGAACAGTACAGTAAACAACAGAACAGTAAAGAACAACAGCCTACTCTGCAGTACAGTGCAGTGCAGTAGAGTACAGTACAGTACAGTGCAGTGCAGTGCAGTACAGTACAGTGTAGTAGAGTGCAG
>NC_045738.1:26575699-26579852 GCF_008692095.1 Etheostoma spectabile | reverse complement strand
AGTGCAGTAGAGTACAGTACAGTGCAGTGCAGTAGAGTACAGTGCAGTGCAGTAGAGTAGAGTACAGTACACCACATTAAAGAGCAGAACACTAACGAACAGTGCAGTAAGGAATAGTTCAGGGCAGAGGTGGAAAGACTCTAATCTGATGGCTTTTACTTTTTTCAAATAATACTTGTGTCTCCTGATGTGACTCAACACAGCTGAGTTTCAGAGCCTCCAACACCGTGAACATTCAGGGATGTGGGTCATGAGTAAATCAGGGACCATTTAACATTTTGTGCTTCATGGCTCACTGCAGGTGATTGTAATGGGAGCGGAACAGAACGGCTTGCCAAAAGACTACCAGGAGAGGCTGAGAGCCATCAAGACCAACATGTATGAGGGCCCTCTGCCCATGATGACTGAACTGGAGCGAGCCAGAAGGAAAGCCAAAGAGAGGGCCTGAGGATGCCTGATAATCCAGTCCAGCTCCACTTTTTACCAAAGGAAAGTCCCTGTAACACTGTGTGCATCCCTTTATACTGGAGCTTCTTAACAAGTGCACCTCAGCTAGCTGCTGAATGGCTAACTTAAACGTAGAACACAGCAGTGATGGGTCTGTGGTCCGACCTGAACAGGCCAGTTCAGATGAAAATGACGGTCACATTTTGACAGTATAGAGGTGGGAATATATACTGTATACATACACTTTACCTTTTTGAGTGGCTCAGTTTCAACCCTTCTACACTTGGATCCCCAAACTGAAGAGCACCGGAGACACTGTCTACAGACCTGAGGAGCAGTCTGGGACTAAAAACAGAATTTTTTGGGGCTTTGCAATCTTGCATTGTTTTATGGTTAAAATGTATTTTTATTTGCTAATGTCTTGCTTGTAGCGCCACTTTATGTCATGGGCAACTAAATCATATTCCTTAAATGGCCACACCATATCATACATGGTACTGTAGGTCCAGTATGAGAATGACTTGTCACTCTGCTCCACAGTACCAATCTACAATGCCATCACTTCCTACAATAGAGGCAGGCTTAAATATAAAGAGCAACTCATTGCAAGATTATTTTCATTCCTTTAAGAAATTACATTCTGAATCGGTGGCTTTAATTTGACATGAAAGAAACATGCAAGACATGCTCTATGAAATTTAATATTTGTGATGCTACTTTCACTTGATTAAATAAAATGGAATGAATACTCTACAGTCACAGTGTATTCCGGAGATCGTCACCAACTGCTCTCTGACATTTCTCAGTTAAGCTTGACTCTGCTTCCTAAAAACCTCCTTCATGACCTTTGACATTTTCAATGTTCAATAACATTGTTTTCTCTCTCGGGGGAGGGGATTCAACAAGCCACCTGTACCTGTTGGTCTGGCATCCAACGCAACCAAACATAACATAGTGTATTTAGGGTGAGAGATGTAGCGTGTGTTAAGTGTCTTCAGACCGACCTTGTTGGTTTGGTGTATTCTTCCTCTCAGGCAATCACCTCTAGAGTGGATGCAAACGTTAAAAGGAAAACTAATATCATAGACCCAATCACAATGTTTGTTTACAATAACTACCGGGTAGGAACTTCCTGATCCCCATACATAGAGCAAACAGCAAGATGAGGAACAACTGGACATACATACTGTAAATATGCAGTATATGTATATATGGAGAGCTGTTGGGCCACAGACTGAAGAAAATGACCCAACTAGCAGTCAGTTGGACCGTCGGTGACATGTTGCTGTTCCTGACGTTAGCAAAGCTACACAGGACAGAAAATAAGCTCAGCAGAGACCGCTGATAGGTCGGACCTCCATGTGTACCTATGTATCGTTAACATGTGTGTGGTTACTTACAGCTAATGTACCACACAAATTACAGTTTTAAAAATAAAACAAATGAATGCTGATGAGCCTTTTTTTTCCTTTTGATCCTAAAGTTGAACTATGCCATTTTTCTAGAATCCTTCATGCCTCTTCTCCATGCAGATAATATATATTGGCCCTGCCAAAGTATGGAGACGTGCTACAGTGTGGACATCTCTAATATATTCAGATTGAATATTGGTGAGTGTCTATGTTGGAGAGGTTGGGAGAGGATTTTTGATTGGCCTCAAAAAGGTTCAGGTTCATCAGATAATGAAAAGAGTAGCAAGTAACAAATGTATTCAATGGACATCATTTCAGTCCCAGTCAGATCTTGTCAGGTCACAAACCCATCAGATAACCCAAGAAGTTTGCTACAGCGTTGCAGACAGGGAAGAAGGTGACGGGAGGATGTTCCACGGGATTCTGGTGGTTGGCCGGTCCCAGCTGTCCCTCTCTTTGGAGTTGAGTGTCTGAAAGGCCACTATCCTTTTGTTTATTTTTGGAAACAGGACACAGTATTGGCCTCCTTTAGAGTTGGGCCTTGTTGGGCCTCAGCCCACCTCTGCCAGCCAGGCTGCTCTACAGCATCCCTCTCTTCACTTCCATATTTTGTTTTCCAGGCCTGTTAACCACCCAAGCAGAGCTGTGACGTAATTCCAAATAAACATATCATCTGAGACAGAGGGACGTATCTAGGACAGAAAGTTGTCCTGTCTGTGGGGAACAAGGCAAACAGATTGTTGTGTGCTGTACAGCTGCAGCTCATTCAGAGGAGGAGAGTCAGGGCTGCTTTGAACCCTGAATTCCTCCCCATATTTAAAGTTGTGTTCCAGAAGGTTTTAACACTGTATGGCAACAAATCATACAGGCTTGCTCTTTCAGTTTGTTCAAGAAACAGGAAACAGGTTTCCTGCCATGCCGTGCAGCCCACACTCCTAACTGCTGAGCCTATTGGCCCCCCCACGGGCACTGTGGACTCAACAACAGTTAAGTGGGACACAGCAAGAAACCACACATGGGCCATTACACAAGCAGCTGCATCACCGTCTGAGAGTCATGGTGACCTCCATGTGACCGACATCTCTGTTTAAAAATGTCACTGGCTCTATTGATCTGTGTGTGCTCTTCTTCTCTCCTTATTTCAAACCAGCTGCTATTCAACCACTCAAATCTTCTTAATTGTAAATTGTGGATACTGCACTGCTGGTTAGTCTAAGAATGGTGACCTGTTTGATCTCTTTGTCATCTGTCAATTAGAGATGTGTGGCACATGGTTTCCTGGTGTTTCTGACACTTATTGTGGCGGGGTGGGCCCAATCATAGGCTAAACAATATAGCACTAATGTAACAGCACTGGAGCCTACATTGTTATTTCACCAGCAATTTTGGAGAAAGGCCAACTCTACTAGGACGGAACCTAGCTTAACCCTGGGGGCCCTGAGGCCATTTTTACAGTTTAATTTCCATCTGGATTTATTTTATAAAAAAAGCTTGTAAAACATCAACCCTGTTGTCTACAGTCAAGATATGAACATCATTTTTTTTAGGACAAACTGGGTTATTGGAATATTTGGTTGCAGTGAGGTCACTTGCGTGTTAAAAATGGTTGTAGGGCCTTAAAGATAAATAAATAAATAAATAAATCTTCCAGATATGTATTGATATCACAGACATATAAGTAAAACCTCTAAAACACTTCTCATATGTCTTGGGAGTCACACTGTGAAGAAATAATCCTTGTAACTTATACAGTTGACAAAATACATGCATTTTTTCCAAAAAAGTCAAGACGTTTTGCTCTCATGACATTTACTTATGCCAATAATAACATAATAATGTCATATTTATTGATATTACACCCACAGCAATGTTATACAAGCAAATATGTGTCTAAATAGTGAATCATTTGGCCTTCCAAAGAGTCTATAGGCATTTTTGTCCCCTCTGGCCTTCCATACAAGAGGGGTGCCTTTATCTCCCATATATGGGCATGTATTTCCTGTGAACAGAGACAGGAGACATAGGGCAGACGCGGAGGAGCGAGCCAGCGGCAGAAATGAGCCAAAACGCGATGAATTATGGATATAAAGTGGACCAATCTTGGATATAACAGTATGGATTTAAAGTCCAAAGAGGCTGAAGTTCCAGGCTGGATAGAAAATCCCGTGTAGAGGCTAGAAAGGCAGGGAAAAGACCGCCGTAAACATGAAATTGTCAGGATTTAAACGAAACCGAAAGTGAGTAGATCGCTTGTACGGTTCAAAAGTTATTAAACTATGAATCAGAGGTACTTT
>NC_045738.1:26570309-26575689 GCF_008692095.1 Etheostoma spectabile | reverse complement strand
TCATGGGCAAGTGTCTCGGGCTCAGAGGGTTAAAGACCGACTCTGGCGTGGATCTTTGTATTGAAGGTTTTGGCCGACCCTGGCGTCTGGATCCCAACAAAGCAGCAACCTCTGGTGCTGAGCAAGGAAAAATTAAAAGCTGCAGTTCATTTATTTGCCACTTGAGGCTGGATCCAGGAGGGAGTCAATGCCCAACTTTACAGCAGAACTAAATATGTTTCCAGCCTGGTAAAAAAAAACTACAAAAAAATTATAGAGCGGTCTAGACCTGCTCCATCTGCAAATTATAAAGCGGTCTAGACCTGCTCCATCTGTAAATTATAGAGAAGTGTCCTGTCCTTCAGTAAATGTGCTAAGACCAAAGAAATGGTTATTGATATTTGGAGTGGACCAGAATTAAGCAAAAACATATGAGGCAAGAATAGCAATAATAAACAGCTGAAAAAGACAAGAAGGAAGCCAAGAAATAGATCAGGATCAGCATATATTTTACAGTTGTTGTAGAATTAACACAAACACAAACACACACACACACACACACACACACACACACACACACAGCATTACAGAACTTTGTCAATTAACCAACTTACCCAGGAGGGAGAACAGACAGACTGTTAAAGTAGGAAATAACTAAGCCCAGTTTACAGCGAGTCTGCTCCAGTGTGCAGACGCTGAGTCCAGAGTGGAGGGGACAAACAGGGGGTTATTGCTAATAGCCTAACAGGCCCTGAGATGTGCGTTGAGCGGAAATCAAAATGATGACAGAACTGAATCCAGATCTTTAAAGTGGATAGAACAACAGGGTTCAAGGCGTGGCGAGAGGGGAGAAAGGGAGAGAGGAGCGCACACTAGAGCCACGAGGGAAGATGAACAACACGATTCAACAACTCTTCAAAGGTGAACCCAGCCAGTCTCCACCCAGAAATACATTTTTGAATGTTCGCAGACCAATATTAATGCATACCATTGGGAAGTGCAAGTCCACCAATCAATCCAGATATATGCAGAATGGTTCTACTTATTCTAGGAACCTCACTTTACATCATCTTTGGGATCTCTTTTTTCTCTTGCTTTTTCCTCACAGCCATACATATGCTTCTCAGTCAGACAGGTCTGCCAATCGCTGCCTTCCCATTCAGTAAATGGATGTATATTCAAAACACCTATCGTATGGCAACTTTGTAATTTATTGAAATGTTGAGGTCAGTGTAGAAGTAGAAACATATTCAACTCGCTAACCCTAACCCTGACTGACTGTTGGTCCACCTGTGCCATCCCATTTTAAAAATACTGGAATAGCCCCATTGCCAGCTCTGAGGATTCTGTTCTAGGAGGTATTGAACTCATGCTAGAGCTGTTAAATGTAGCTCTTTACCAAATAAAGGCCTTCTAGCCTTCATTACCTGATGATAGATATTACCGGCCCTGTAGACACATAAGCTTACCTAAACCTTGTTTTGTTGAAATACCTCTGCACAGTCTATCTATGTCAGTATCAGTTGGGTTCATCCTGTCTTTAGGTGTGTTAGTCTGGTAAAGTGTATCTGATGCTGTGTGATCTAATTCTGAGAGAGACACAAACACCAGCCTTCTGTTATCTAGCACCTCCTCTCACTACCTCGGCTCTGGAGACACAAAGGTGAACTACTGATGGAGCCCAAGGCAGGCTGTAAATTGGTCGTTTGGACTGTAACCTGTGACCTCAATGTCACATTTAGTCTTCCTTGTCTCAATTTAGCAGCATGAGATCATAAACTGGAAATTATAATACAGAAATTGCCTGCCCCGTTGCCAAACTGTTTCCCATGAAGGCGTCTCAGATAGTTCTGTGTAATAACCACAGGCCAATCTCCAACTTTCCACTCCTTAAAATCCTGGAAAAAGCAGTTGCCGCCCAAGTCCATCAGCATATGTCCAACCATGAGCTCTATGAACCCCTTCAGTCAGGATTCAGACCGTATCATTGCACAGAGACCACCCTCATCAAAATCTCAAATGATCTGCTCACCACTGCTACCTCTGGACACATTAGCATACTCTTTCTTGTCAACCTATTTGCAGCCTTTAACACAATCTCTCATACCATTCTCCTCAACCACCTATCCTTGGCATCACTGGCACAGCTCTCTCCTGGTTTTTGTCTTACCTCTCACACAGGAAGCAAATTGTCACTATTAGCAACTCCCGCTCCAATCCAGCTCCGGTCAACTAGGCGTGCCTCAAGGCTCTGTGCTTGGACCAATACTCTTCATCTTTATCTGGTAACATGGTCTCAGTTTCCACTCCTACCCCGATGATAGACAGCTCTATATCAGCACCAAACCATCTACTCAGCTCCCCCCCTCTCCCTGGTCACCTGTCTGCATGACATTAAAGTCTGGATGTCAACCAAACTACTCAAACAAAACAACAATAAGACAGAGCTCTTGGCCCCAAAGGCACTGCTCCAGAAGGTTGGAGATCTCATCCTGGATGTGGATGGGTGCGCCATCTGCCCATCCTCTCAGGTTGGTGTAATCCTGAACTCCACCCTCGCTTTCCATACTCACATCAAATAAATCACCAAATCAGTCTCTTATTCATCTCAAAAACACCTCCAGACTCCCGCCATCACGCTTTGACTCCGTGGCAGACGGTTTCATAACCTCCCAACCGTTTGGACTATTGAAATGGAGTCCTGTCTGGGGTCCCCAGCAAAACCGTAGACAGGCTCCAGTAAGTCCAAAACTCTGCCGCTAGGGTCCTCACCCACACCCAGACCTGGCACCACATCACCCCAACCCTGATCCACCTTCACTGGCTCTCAATTAAGTCCCACATCACATTTTAAATCCTCCTTCTCACCTACATATCCCTCCATGCCCTGGCCTCACAGTACCTCTCCGGCACCACGCATCAATTCACCCCACCTCAAAACCTGCGATCCTTAGACGCTGACCTGCTCTCCATTCCCCACACCAGGCTTCGTACTTCGGAGACAGAGCTTTTAGTGTCCATCCCTCCAGAACTCCCTCCCTGCAGGTATCCAAATACTACATCCCTGGACATATTTTAAAAACTCCTGAAACACCACCTGTGTACCACAGCCTACAACTTCTAATTTTGTAATGTGTCACATTGAGCTAGACCGAGAAGCTGGAGAGGTGGATTGTTGGGGTGGGGAGGATCCTTCATACCCTAACTAGCTCTACATTCCCGGATGGGAGAAAAATGTGCTCTGGTTTATTGACATTTCTTCAAACCAATCACAATCGTCTTGGCCGGCGCTAAGGACAGAGCCATGGTGCTCCCCCTGTGGGGGCTGATAGGAATGGAGCGCTGTAGAGGAAGGTCTGGCAATGCTAGACTCAAGTCCCTTTCCAAAGGTTGATGATTATGAAACAGCCAGCTGTTAACATCAACAGTGCAAGTTGATCCATGATTGCTTTTGTATAGGTTAACTTTAATTGATATTATATTATACGTTATACCATAAAAGTGTATAATTATTCCAGTGGCCCGCTCAAGGCTCCACAGCATGGTAGTAGGCTACATAACTAAATAATTGTTATGAGTTCATGAAAAATCCCTTTTCTGGTTAGCTTTAGGTTTGCTGTAAACAAGAGTTGCCTGGCGACTGTTGGGTTAATATACAGAATTTTGGCTAATCATTCAGCTGGGTTAGTTTGACTGTAGACCCCACAATGTGGGACATAGCCTACCACTCAGAGAAGGAAACTGGCTGAGACATTTTTAATCAGGATTACATTATAAATACAACATGATCATGCAATTGGCAGAAACAGTACAGCCTACACGTCTACAGCAGTCCATTTCACACAATATAGCTCCTACTAGAAACCGAACTGAAAAGGAACAAACCCAAGGCTGTCTTAAACAACCCATGAAACCACCCAGAACCTCAGAATTCAGAACATGTCTTCTCCAGGTCTTCTCCATGTCTTCTCCAGTTCTTCTCTATGTCTTCTCCAGGTCTTCTCCATGTCTTCTCCATGTCTTCTCCAATTCTTCTCTATGTATTCTCCAGGTCTTCTCCATGTCTTCTCCAGGTCTTCTCTATGTCTTCTCCAGATCTTCTCTATGTCTTCTCCAGTTCTTCCCTATGTCTTCTCCAGGTCTTCTCAATGTCTTCTCCAGGTCTTCTCTATGTCTTCTCCGAACTTCTCTCACACCCGCTGCTTTGCCTCTTTCACGGCAGAGGCTGCAGCCCTTTGGGCCCGTCGGTGCCTTACAACGGCCTCTGGATCAAAGGGGATGAGCCCCAGGTGTGCTGGTGTGCACTGCCGTGCACAGGTGAGGGGGGGAGGCCTCAGCCTGTCACATCAGCAATACCACAGAAGAAACAATTCCACACACAACTGTTGCACAATTTCACCTCATCACTGAGTCCATCCCATAATATAACTCCCCATACTAAAAGACATACTCTATGTATTTAACATTGGTTCTAACTATACGTATTTAAAATCCTCTTAAATTATAACTTCATTCTCTTAATTCAAAGAAATGTTGAATACAAACATAGTTTAGTCAAAGATTACATATTACTTCAAGTCAAAACCTAGTTATATAATGACAGAATGAGACTTTTCTGTGAGAAAGCCCTCCTCCTCCTCCTCCTCCTCCTCCTCCTCCACCTCCTCCTAGTGTCCGCATAACTCTCACAGGGAGCTTATAAAAAGCGTCGGAGGGATCCACTTGTTGTTTAGAGGCTGCTGATCGGATACTGAGCCTGGGGACGTTGACTGGACGCAGACGTGGACATGGATAAAGAAGCCAGACCCAGCTGGGACAACCCCCTACAGTTCGTCCTGGCGTGTGTGTCGTATGCAGTTGGGCTGGGGAACGTGTGGCGGTTTCCATACCTGTGTCAAATGCACGGCGGAGGTGAATGACTTATCCCGGGCTGCAGATCTGAGGCTGCACGCAACCGCTGAGGCTGCACAGGGGATTTCTGGTGCTGGGGCTCGGTTTCCTCCACAGGTTTATTGACTTGTTGCCTGTAATGTGAGTTAGGCAGGTGGGCTGTTTCTGGAGTAAATGTCCATAAACTGGAGTGAATGAGTTATTGTTAGTCAGCTAGGATCAGCAGACATTTAGTAGCTTATCTACAGACTTTACACCTAACCGCGGCTGCAGCTCCGTGACGTCATCAGAGACTAGTTCAGTACAATTCAACACAAAGGCGTAGATGGGGGGGGGGTTAAAAAGTCTAACATTTCAAAAACAAACAAACTTACTCTTAAAGAGTCTTACATTTGCTGAAGTATTGGGTCTTTAGTAATTTCAAACAGGTCTTAATTGAATGTAACAAGTACTGTACTTCAGCCCTACTGTACTTCAGTCCTACAGTACTTCAGTCCTACTGTACTTCAGT
>NC_045738.1:26569646-26570235 GCF_008692095.1 Etheostoma spectabile | reverse complement strand
TTCAGTCCTGCTGTACTTCAGTCCTGCTGTACTTCAGTCCTTGAGTCTTTTCTCTTCATGTCACTTTCTACTTCTACTCTGCTACATTTCAGAGAGAAATATTCTACTTTTTACTCATCTGACAGCTTTAGTTACTAGTTACTTTAGTTACTCCACTGCATTAATCTGACAGCTTTAGTTACTAGTTACTTTAGTTACTCCACTGCATTAATCTGACAGCTTTAGTTACTAGTTACTTTAGTTACTAGTTACATGTAGTTAATAATATCTGATGTTTTATTCTAAAGTAACCTAGCAACAATCTAACGGCTCCAGGTCCAGCTGAGATGATGATGTCATTAAACACACTGGTTGGATCCTTTACTCTCTCTGCAACGGGAGGGGAGACAGAGAAAACAGAAAGAAAAAAAGAAAGAGAGAAGAAAAAAAGAGACACGACTGTTTGGATTGTTTCCAGTTTCTACAATGGGAGGATTTTTCTTTACTTTTAATACTTTAATTCAATTCAATTCAATGTTCAATTCAATTTCAATTTCAATTTTATTTATAGTAACAATTCATAACAAGAGTTATCTCAAGACACTTCACA
>NC_045738.1:26566779-26569636 GCF_008692095.1 Etheostoma spectabile | reverse complement strand
GTCTAGACCACACTCCAGAATTTACAAGGACCCAAGAGTTCTAGTAGTTTTAACTACATGTTCCTGTTGATACTTACTGACTTCTACTGAAGTAACATTTTCAATGCAGGACTTTTACTTCTAACCGAGTATTATTACAGTGAGGTATAAGTACTTTACTTAAATAAAAGATCTGAATACAGTGTGGCTAGATTTCTCTGTAATGTGTCTTTCTCCCTGTTCCTCCTGTGTGGAGTCGAGCAGTTAGGACCAAACAGTAGGAGAAGAGTACAGGTCCGAATAAACAGGTCCTGAAGTGTCCTGAGCATATGTGTTTACATGGGAGATTTTTACATTCCATTACATGTCATTTAGCTGACGCTTTTATCCAAAGTGACGTCCAATTAAGTGCTTTCAACCTTGAAGGTGCCAACTCCAGACAGCAAGCAGTGCAGGATTAGTTCTGTCTGTGTTAGTCCTGAACACAGCTCCGGGAACACTTCCACTGTAATTTGTGCCCAGCGTCCAGCTCTCGAGGTTGGATTGGGACTACGTTCATTTATTGGTTCACCAACTCCACAAAATGTAGTCAAAATCCGTTTTGTGCTCACAAACTGCAAGTGATCAATCTAAAATATAATATTTAGCAACTCAGTTCCCCATGAAGCTTTGATACTGTCCCATAGGTTGAGATTCATGGGAGATACTGTTTAATGCCTACAAAATAATTATCATTTTAAAATGTTACTAACAAAAACTAATAAACTTGTCTTTAATGCTGCAGGACTTCAAATTTCACTTTATGCTTATAAACCACACATGGACTTCACTGCTGGACGTTGAGGGGAAAATGTCCAAAATGGACAGTAATCACAAAACAGATGCCACTAGTATTATCTTTCAGTAAAGTCTGTGCTACATGAATTCATATTTTGAGTAAAACCTGCGGGACACGTTCTCTGCTCCATATTTCCTGTTAATAACATCGCAGCAACGGTCCTGTGAATGAACTTGTTTGTAATTTGTAATACTTCCCTATGTTTCCACCATCAGGGGGGTTCTTGATTCCATATTTCATCATGCTAATTCTGGAGGGAATCCCCTTATTCTACTTGGAGCTGGCCATTGGTCAGAAGATGAGGCTTGGCAGCATCGGGGCGTGGACCGCCATCAGCCCTTATCTCGGAGGAGTCGGTAAGTGCAGGCTAAACTAACTGATAAAGGTAATATTAATAATAATGATACATTTTATTTATTATGGACACCTTTAATAGCACTCAACAAACTAGCAAATTAAAACACAATTAAAAGTGAAGATAGAAAATTAAAAGAAAGCAATCTATCCATGCATTCGATGGAGAGTGGACTTATGTGGGATAGGCCTTTTGGGAGAGGTGGGTTTGGAGGTTGGTTTTAGAGGTGGGGGAGAGAGTCTATGGTACTCACGGATAGTGGGACGGAGTCTTAAAGGTGAGGAGCAGGTAAATGGCTGAAGCTCCAAACCCCAATGTGGACAGGCCGGCAGAAGGAGTGGAAAGCAGTGAGGAAGAGGAGGAGTGTAGGGCTGAAGGAGCTCAGAGAGGTATGGAGGATCCAGATTATGGACCAGAATCTTAAAGTCAATACGATATTGGACAGGAAGCCAGTGCAGGTTTTTGAGGAGTGGAGTTTTCTGGTTATAAGGTGTAAGATCCATTCTTAGATGCATTGTGATTCTCTCTTGAGACCATATGTCTTGATGCAAAAAAGTCAATAATCGGAAATTTAGAAGACATTTCAGAGATGTATTGCTTTGAGCAAACCAAAACTCTGGTGACCCTTCACGTTTGGTCGTGACGCAGCCAATCAGCAGTCAGTGGAAATGCACACATTGACTTAAATGGAGACCTAATGACTCCGCCGCCGTTGTGGAGCGGATCCACAGACGTTCCGCATTGGGTGGGGGTTAGGCCCAGCTCATGGGACGTGGTTTCTACGTTACAGAGCTTTGACTCCACATGGACAAACTGACCTTAAAGTAGTATGGGTTAATGGGTGGTTGTTGAATATGTGAAATGGGAAACACATTGTCCCTTGATTTTTATGTATAATTCTCTCGTTTTAGGTCTCGCCAGTGTGGTGACATCTGTGTATCTGTGTCTCTATTACAACGTCATCAATGCCTGGAGCTTCTGGTACCTCTTTCATTCATTTCAAGTGAGCTGCTGCTAATTAACAAACTGTTGTCGTTTTCAGTAGCCGATACTATACAGTGTGTATACAAAATGTTGGATGTTGTCTGGACTCTAAGGTAACACACCTCAACTGTTGTGCGTTCCCTCCCATGGCAGTCAGTGCTGCCCTGGGCAGGCTGCCCCATCAACTCCAACAGGACAGGGTTCCTAGAGGAGTGTGAAACGGCTACATCGACCCAGTACTTCTTCTACAGGCAAACACTGGACATCTCTTCTTCCATTGAAGAGAACGGAGGCATTCATACAGGCCAGGCGCTGTGCCTCCTGCTCGCCTGGGGGATCACCTACATGTTCATTGTCCGAGGAGTGAAGTCAACTGGAAAGGTGAGAGAGCTCCAATCCCTCAAAGGGCAGATAATGGTCAGGTATTCCCCTCTGTACATGTCGGGTCTAGTCCGCCAATCACAGAGAGACTTAAAAAACACTCTTTCTAATGATAAACAGGAATAAATCGAAACAAAGTTTATAATCACATCAAGACAACTTTTTTGTATTTATTCATTATTATTGAAAACCATGCCTATATTCTTCATATCAAACTCAAATCATGAAGTTTATTTTGGACAACTAAAACTACTTGTGAAGGTACACATGTTCCTTCCTGAGACTATTTAGCAAAGGCACCGTGGCTCCGTCCGGAGCTT
>NC_045738.1:26561784-26566769 GCF_008692095.1 Etheostoma spectabile | reverse complement strand
ACGATGATTGTGATTGGTTTAAAGCACTGCCAATAAAACAGAGCACGTTGTTCTCCCATCCAGGAATGCTGTGTGGACTAGCCAGACCCCCCTCTGCAGCGCTGGAGCTAGGTCTAGCATAGCGAGACTACTCTGACCCAAACTTTGTGTTTGGCTCCATCTGTAGGTGGTGTACTTCACATCCACATTCCCATACGTAGTGCTCTTCATCTACCTGATCCGGGGCGTCACTCTTCACGGGGCCATCAATGGGGTCCTATACATGTTCACACCCAAGGTAAGGTTGGCTTGGAATTGGGACTATAGGCTTACAGACATATGTGGATGCTCCGCATTACAACCAAGATGCTGTGTGTGTGTGTGTGTGTGTGGGTGTGTGGGTGTGTGTGTGTGTGTGTGTGGGGGCTTTGTGTGTGTGGTGTGTCTGCGTTGGTCTGCTCCAGATGGAACAGCTTGCCAACCCCACTACCTGGATCAATGCAGCCACACAGATCTTTTTCTCTCTGGGTTTGGTTTCGGGACCCTCATAGCTTTTGCCAGCTACAACCAGTACAACAACAACTTTGAGCGCCAGGCCATCGTTGTTTCCCTCATCAACAGTGAGAGCTCCATCTTTGCAAGCATCGTCACCTTCGCTACTATGGGTTCAAGGCCACTGTCAACTACGAGAACTGCCCGAGAGGTGTGTGTGTGTTGTGTGTGTGTGTGTGTGTGTGTGTGTGTGTGTGTGTGTATGTGTGGTGTGTGTGTGTGTGGTGTGTGTGTGTGTGTGTGTGTGTGTGTGTGTGTGTGTGTGTGTGTGTGTGTGTGTGTGTGTGTGTGTGTGGAACTGTAGAACTCCAACTAATTTTCCTGTTTAGGTGTGTTGGGGATTAGTTTTTAATTAGTACAATTAAAAGGTGACATCAGACAAAAGAGGCAGAACAGCGAGGCAGATCCATGACACCAATACAGAATAAGACAATACAATGATACATGACGTTGTAAACAGAGGCAGAGAGGTTGTTTGTTTTGTGTGTGTGTGTGTGGGTGTGTGTGTGTGTGTGTGTGTGTGTGTGTGTGTGTGTGTGTGCATGTGCGTGTGTGTGTCTTCACTAACAGGTGGTCTGCACTGCAGTGGCTTTGCAGATGTTTGATATACTTCTTACATATGATAGTATTAAGAAATGCAGGAGCAGGACCATTTACATCACTAGCACAAAAAACACGACTTGTGATTCTAGAAAATTCAATCTGAAACCGATGAATGTACAGAAGTACAGACGTCTCTTACCACAACTTCCCTTAGATCTTGTTTCTGCATTAATATTTCTGTCATGACTTGCATGAGGTAATTGCTAGCTGCAGGTGGGTGTCAGACGGAAATTATGGCAGAAGGTGTCTTTACAAAAAGAGGATTATCAGGGTGTTATGGGAGCACAAAGGAAGGCGATCGAGATAATGAAAGAGATCAGCAAATATACTGGATGTCCAGAGCCAGCCTCTGCCGCCCAGGTTGGGTCCGTCGAGGCCCCTGACCTTCACCCAACCCCAGTGGTTCCTCGCTGATGAGCCCTGGGCCTGGCTCCAGACGGGGGCCCCGGGCTTCCTCCGGGCAGGGTCACTCCCTCTCTGCCTCGCTCACTCACTAATGTATTGTTTACTTCTAAATGTGCACCACTAGTCAAGGATGATATTTAGCCATCATTTGTAGGGTTGATGTGATACTGTGCTTAATTATCTGGGTTAGACAGTGTGGTCCTCATGTAACGTTCCTGTTTTTCCCTCTTCCAGGACCCGCTTACTGCTGCTGAACACCTTCAGTCTGGCAGAGGACAGCATCACCGTGGACAGTCTCTCCGGCTGGATTGACGAGCTGAACACTACGTACCCAGAGCAGTTTGCTGAACTCACCAACAAACTGGAAGACTGTAACCTGGAACGAGAACTAGACACTGTATGTTCCACATCATTACAGTCTAATATGTACAGGTATTCATAGAAGGAGACTACAACTGCTTCTTTAATACATTTACCAATTACCTGTTAAACCTGTATCTGTTCTCTGTAGCCAAAGTGAGTCAGAGCCCAAAGCCCAGTCCACTCTGGTCCTGAGCCGTTTGCCTCTCTCTGTGGTGTCTGTGTCAGGCGGTGGAGGGGACGGGGCTGGCCTTCATCGTGTACAGCGAGGCCATAAAGAACATGCCAGTGTCCCAGCTGTGGTCAGTGCTCTACTTCTTCATGCTCCTGCTGCTGGGAATGGGCAGCATGCTGGGGAACGTCACAGCCATCATCACCCCGCTGAGGGACTTCAAGCTGGTGTCCAACGTGAGCAACGAGCTGCTCAATGGTGAGACCCGGGCCATGTCCAGGGACACGGCTGCTGCTGGGTTATGTAGTCCCGATGACATAATGTTATATGGGTGCTCTTCAGTGGTATTAATAATATACTAATACCACAGTGTAAAAATACAAAATAAACTTCAAGTATCAAAAGGGAGAGTCCTCATTCTAATATCAAGTAATACTAAGAGTAATCTATATGAAAAGATTGTATTATAGGCTAATGATTGCTGCATTAATGTGTTTATCAGTTTAATGTTGCAGCTCATTTTAATGACTATAACATGTATCATCATGTATTATCTCCCTCTCAGATGTAGAGTAGTACAAGTAGAAAGGAGAAGATAATAAACGGTACAACTACCTCACAATTGTAACTAAGTACAGAACTTGAGTAATAGCTATGTTAATGTTAAGTTAGTTACCTTCCACCGCTGGTGCTGGTCATGTGGTTCAGTGTGCTGTTTACCCACGGCAGTAAAGACTAGCAGGAGACCTTTCCCTCCGCAGTATCGGCTGCTAAACTCCCAGCTTAACCAGCACTGGTTTAAAGGAAGCAAAGACAAGTCTACAGCATACAGCCAGAGCACAGAAATATTAACAAAGAGCTACTTTTCTGTCTGGATGCAGAGTGAGAGCACAGTGGTACAAAAACTTAAAAGACGTGATTAAAAAAAAGAACGTGAAAATTAAATTGGAAATGACCCCCTTGCTCTCACATTACTTTATATACACACGCTTGCTGCAACCTAGTGTGTGTGCAATGCAGTGGATGTTAAAGCCTACTGATTGCAGATGAATGAGTGTGTGTGTGTGTGTGTGTGTGTGTGTGTGTGTGTGTGTGTGTCGTGTTGTTTGTGTGTCTGTGTGGTTGTTGTGTGGGTGTGTGTGTGTGTGTGTGTGTGTGTGTGTGTGTGTGTGTGTGTGTCTTGCAGGCTTAGTGTGTGTGTTCTGTCTGCTGCTCGGCCTGGGCTTCACCACCACCTCAGGGAATTACTGGTTCACCATGTTCAACGACTACGGAGCCAATTTCTCCCTGCTGTTCATCGTCCTCATCGAGGTCATATCTGTCAGCTACATCTACGGAATCAGAAGGTTGGTGCACGTGTGTGTGGGTCCGCCTTCAGTTCAGCTCTGCTCTGGCCCAACTCGTGGTGCCATACATAAGAAATGCTCAATAAAACCTAATCTACTCATCTTAGGTTTGAAAAAGACATAGAAGACATGCTGGGTTATCGTCCCAACTGGTACTGGAAGATCATGTGGGCCGGGGTCAGTCCTCTTCTCCTCATCACCCTCTTCATCGTCTACATTGTCAACTACATCCAGGGAGGGACGCCCACCTACCAAGCATGGAACAAAGAGCTGGTGAGCTGTGGTTTTCGTCTTCTCCATTACGGAGGTCTTATACACTCAGGCTGGTGCAAACGGGTTTCAAATGCTGGTTCAATAGCAAGGACTGGTGATGAAAAATATACTGGTGAAGATCATACAAGGTACCCTTTCAAACAAATGTCTGGCTGGAGTGTAAGAGAACACAGAGAGGATGCTGTAAACTCGTAACAGCATGGTGCCACATTCTACTGGGAGCTGACACGCTGTCATATATAACTGGGGTATGGCTTCTGTCTGCATGTGCACTCTCAACCCCAGTCATGTAGAAAAGGAATCTAGATCCTTTACTGAAGTAAAAAGTACTAATTCCACACTGGGACCATATCATATTATATGTAAAGATCCTAATGAGTGTATTTTGTGCCTATTTTTTTTATTTATTAATTGACTCAATGCCTTTTTGATTTGGGTGGGGGGTGGGGGGGTCTTTGGTTGGGCCCCCAAGGTTTAGGATCACCGCACAGCTTCAGGTTCAGGTTGCAGTTTAAGCAGTCCAAGCAGGACCATATTGCCATGGATACAAAGTATAATGCTAATGTTGTCTTTTTAGCCTTCTCTAAGAACAGGATATGATGAGACCAAAATGTTAAAGTAGGAACCAGAAGCAGAAGATGTTTTACTCTCACTAGAACAATGCTTTGTGGATGAATATTTGATATACTGCTTACTTTTGATTGTATTAAGAAATGCAGGAGCAGGGGCCATTTACATCACTGGCACCAAAACATGACTCCAGAAAATTCAAGCTGAACCCGATGAGTGTTTGATGTTCGGCCAACATGCCTGAAGACATGTGACAGCTGTCCCTGTTGTGTCCTCAGGGCAAGTCAGTGGAGACGGAGTATCCTATCTTTGCTCAAGTGTTCATCGGGCTGCTGCTGGTGTCGTCAGTCAGCTGTGTCCCCCTCACAGCTCTGTATGTCTACTGCAGGCAGAGGAAAGGTGGAGGGCTTCCCAGGAGCCTTTCTACTCAGGGACCAGACGAGCACGCCGCTTCCTCCCTCCAGACCTCCACATCTCCACCAGCAGCTGGACCCAGCAACGCTGCAGGTCACCACAGGTGACTGGGTCAGACTTCCCATCCAAGCTCTGAACCCCCATCTGCAACCCGACATCAGAGCAGATAGTTTGGTTATTGTCAATATTTAGAACAAATGTAATTTAGTACTTTACATTCTAGTGGACTAAATTGCCATAATAATAATAATTAATGCTCTATCTGTAAATTATAGAGTGGTCTAGACCTGCTCTATCTGTAAATTATAGAG
>NC_045738.1:26557688-26561759 GCF_008692095.1 Etheostoma spectabile | reverse complement strand
AGGATCTAGACCTACTCTATCTGCAAATATAGAGGGTCTAGACTCCCGCTCTATCTGTAAATTATAGAGCGGTCAGACCTGCTCTATCTGTAAATTATAGAGGAGGTCTAGACCTCTCTATCTGAAATTATAGAGCGTCTAGACCGCTCTCTGTAAATATAGAGAGGTCTAGACCTGCTCTATCTGTAAATATAGAGAGGTCTAGACCTACTCTATCTGTAAATTATAGAGAGGTCTAGAACCGCTCTACTGTAATTATAGGCGGTCTAGACGCTCTATCTGTAAATTATAGAGGGTCTAGACATGCTCTATCTGTAAATTATAGAGCGGTCTAGACCTGCTCATCTGTAAATTATAGAGCGGTCGTAGACCGCTCTATCTGTAAATTATAGGCGGCTATGACCCGCTCTATCTGTAAATTATAGAGAGGTCTAGACCTGCTCTATCTGTAAATTATAGAGCGGTCTAGACTGCTCTATCTGTAAATTATAGAGGGTCTAGACCTGCTCTATCTGTAAATTATAGAGCGGTCTAGACCCGCTCTATCTGTAAATTATAGAGAGGTCTAGACCTGCTCTATCTGTAAATTATAGAGGGTTAGACCTGCTCTATCTGTAAATATATTAAGAGCGGTCTAGACCTGCTCTATCTGTAAATTATAGAGCGGTCTAGACCGCTCTATCTGTAAATTATAGAGTGTATAGAATCATGCTCTATCTGTACAGTGTCTTGGAGATAACAGTTATGTTATCTTTTATGATTTATACTATATAATACAATTGAATTGAATTGAGTCCATATTCCACATCTACATCTAACAGCCTGTACTGAGTGGTCTGGGAAATGGATTTAGACAGGTGTTCTTTTCCAAGGAGGTTGTAAATAATATCTGTTTTTTTCATAAAATCATTGAGAATCTGTGCCTCTGCTCTGAGACCTTTTCTTTTCAAATATTTGCTATGTAAACCGTGTACATACTGTAGAATGTTCTGACATTCATGATCTAATGAGGAATATTGGTGAAATAAGTGTGATGGCTGAGTGTAGGAACCACCACAGACAAAGAACTGACATCAAAACTAGTTCAAACGTGTCAAAGGATCAAAAGTTTTAATAACATGTAAACTGTCAGTATTATAATTTTTTTTATCTTCTACCATTTATTTTATTTCATGCTGAATATCAGATAATAAATCTTTATAAAGGAAAAGTGGCGAATATATAATAAGGGAGAGTGTTCGTTGTGTGTGTGTTTGTGTGTTTGTGTGTGTGTGTGTGTGTGTGTGGTGTGTGTGTGTGTGGTTTATTTACAATTGTCACAATATCAATGTAATAAATGATAAATAAAACAAGTTTAAAACGTTAAAATATAGGCCTGTGATAGATTTTCTAAATGCCCCAGAGTATCCAAACGGGGTGAAGTATGAACGTGCCGGGGCAACGTGGGTGTGGCGGGGGTTCAAGTCCCCCCTCTGGCTGCTGTAGCTAGCGTCCCTGCTCTCTCCTCTCTCTTCTCTCTCTCTCTCTCTTCTCTCTCTCTCTCTCTCTTCTCTCTGAGGGATAATCTGAGCTGGCATTTTAGCTCACATTGTTTGTTCACACCTTCATCTGACCCATCCCATTATAAGACAGAAACTAAATTATTGGAGAAACTAACCAAATATTAACCAAACTAGCTCCACAGGGGACAGTAACGATATGACATGCATTCAAAGCTTATGGAGAGTTTATGAGTATTCGGAGGGAGTTCTGGGTGTAGAACCACACTAAGAGCGGTCTAGACCTGCTCTATCTGTAAATTATAGAGAGGTCTAGACCTACTCTATCTGCAAATTATAGAGAGGTCTAGACCCGCTCTATCTGTAAATTATAGAGCGTTTCTATCCCCTCTCTGTCTAATTATACGAGATGTTCTGACACGTCTCTATTCTCTGTAAATATTTATAGACGCGGTGCTGTTAATATGCTAGAACCCGCTCTACTGTAATTATAGAGAGGTCTAGACCTCTCTATCTGTAAATTATAGAGCGGTCTAGACCTACTCTATCGTAAATTTAGAGAGGTCTAGACCCTCTCTATCTGTAAATTATAGAGCGGTCTAGACCTGCTCTATCTGTAAATTATAGAGGGTCTAGACCTGCTCTATCTGTAAATTATAGAGCGGTCTAGACCTGCTCTATCTGTAATTATAGAGCGTGCTACGTTAGACCCTCTCTATCTGTAAATATAGAGCGTCTAGACCTCTCTATCTGTAAATTATAGAGAGGTCTAGACCTGCTCTATCTTGTAATTATAGAGCGGTCTAGACCGCTTCTCTGTAAATTTAGAGCGGTCTAGACCTGCTCTACTGTAAATATAGAGCGTTCTAGACCCGCTCTATCTGTAAATTATAGAGAGGTCTAGACCTTCTCTATCTGTAAATTATAGAGTGGTCTAGACCGGCTTCTAAACTGAAATTATAGAGTGGTCTAGACCTGCTCTATCTGTAAATTATAGAGTGGTCTAGACCTGCTCTATCTGTACAGTGTCTTGAGATAACAGTTATGTTATCTTTTATGATTTTATACTATAAATACAATTGAATTGAATTGAGTCCATATTCCACATCTAATCATCTTACAACAGCCTGTACTGAGTGGTCTGGGAAATGGATTTAGACAGGTGTTCTTTTCCAAGTAGGTTGTACATAATATCTGTTTTTTCTATAAAATCATTTGAGAATCTGCTGCCCTCTGCTCTGAGACCTTTTCTTTTTCAAATATTTGCTATGTAAACCGTGTACATACTGTAGATATGTCTGACATCTAATGATCTAATGATGGAATATTGGTGAAATGTGTGATGGCTGAGATGTTAGGAACCACCACAGACAAAGAACTGACATCAAAACTAGTTCAAACGTGTCAAAGGATCAAAAGTTTTAATAACATGTAACATGTCAGTATTATAATCTTTTTCTTATCTTCTACCATTTTATTTTATTTCCATGCTGAATATCAGATAAATAAATCTTTTATTAAAGGAAAGTGTGCTGAATATATAATAAGGGAAGAGTGTTCGTGTGTGTGTGTGTGTGTGTGTGTGTGTGTGTGTGTGTGTGTGTGTGTGTGTGTTTATTTACAATTGTCACAATATCAATTGTAATAAATGATAAATAAAACAAGTTTAAAACGTTAAAATCCATCAGGCCTGTGATAGATTTCTAAAATGCCCCAGAGTATCCAAACGAGGTGAAGTATGAACAGTGGCCGGGGCAACCGTGTGTGGGCGGGGTTCAAGTCCCCCCTCCTGGCTGCTGTAGCTCAGCGTCTCTCTCTCTCTCTCTCTCTCTCTCTGAGGATAATCTGAGCTGGCATTTTAAGCTCCACATTGTTTGTTTCCACATCATCTGACCCCCATCCCATTTAATAAGACAGAAACTAAATCATTGGAGAAACAATAACCAAATATTAACCAAACTAGCTCCACAGTGGACTAGTACCGATATGACATGCATTCAAAGCTTTATGGAAGTTTATGAGTATTCGGAGGGAGTTCTGGGTGTAGTAACCACACTAAGAGACAGGTGGAGATGCAGCTAGGCTAACAGCTTCCTTTACAGTCTGACCCCCAGTCCTCCCTCTCTGGCTGGGTCACATGCTCATTCATGACAAACAGAGTTTTATAGCTCTTTTTTAATAATGGTACAAAGTCTATAAGACAATGAAATTGCTCATAAAACAATATAACTAATAAAGCATTGAATACAGAGACAGAGAATAAACAGGCTCAGGAGCAACGAACATCCAATAAAACAATAAATGTTCCAATCAGTCTGTTCTACGTCCTGCTGTGTCCAACGGGACCAACAACAGTCACGTTAGCATCCCACAGCTAACAGCTGGAACAGACTCCGACAGGAACTACGACTGGAGAAAACATATGAAATATGTAACATATACCAGGCTCATGTTGTTGGTCAGCTCTGGAGACACACAGAGGACGGACTCCAGCTGAGACCGTGGGATGGAGAGCAGACTCCAGCTGCCGGTGTCTCCCTGCACTTCTTGTCACCCAGTCCTGCCATAAATC
>NC_045738.1:26550935-26557678 GCF_008692095.1 Etheostoma spectabile | reverse complement strand
CCCAAAGATATCAGGTCAGTTGCGTGGAAACACTTCAATCAACTTCAATCAAATTCAGCTGTGTTTCTGTTTGAGCACAAATCATATTCATGTTACATACAGCACATCCCAATCCTCTCAAAGTTCTTTCTAAAGGCCGTGTGGCGGGGTGAACCGCTTGCTGATGGATCTACTGGAGCTGGAAGGAAGTGGGAGGAAGTGAAAGGAAGTGGGAGGAAGTGGGAGGAAGTGGGAGGAAGTGGAAGAAAGCGGAAGGAAGTGGGAGGAAGTGGAAGGAAGCATTTGTAGGTAACTCTTACAGTGGACAGTGCGTCCACTCTAACAAAGCGCTGTATGTCTCCAGTAACAGTAACTCACTGCTCTGTCCCAGTCCCTGGTCCTACATATATGTACCCAACGAGCCCTTTAAATACCCCCACATTATAAAGGAACTGTGTTTGTTGGTAATGAGCTCATTTTGAAATAAAATCTTATCTGATTGATTAAGTGATGCAGAAGTCGTCTCCTCACTGGAGGAGGATCAGGGAGGCGCCAAAAATCAGGGTAGCAGCTGTCGCCATGGTCCTGCTACACGTCCTGCGATGCCATGTTACATCCTGCCACGCTCTGCGGGGCCCAGCTACGTCCTGCTACGCTCTGCGGGGCCCAGCTACGTCCTGCCACGCTCTGCGGGGCCCAGCTACGTCCTGCCACGCTCTGCGGGGCCCAGCTACGTCCTGCTGGGCCTTGTAACGCCCACAGTGCCCTGCTATGCTACAAAGAACTACAAACAAACTACCATTTATTTTATTTTTATTTATTTTTTGTGACTGTAACTGCCACCCTTCATTCTAACCCCAACCGGTATCAGACTCCACCTACCAAGAGCCTGGGTCTGGGTCTGGGTCTGGGTCTGTACGAGGTTTCTTGCTAAAAGGAAGTTTTTCCTCGCCACTGTGGCCCTGTTGCTTGCTCTTGAGGAAACTACTAGAACTGTTGGGTCCTTGTAAATTCTGGAGTGTGGTCTAGACCTACTTTATCTGTAAAGTGTCTCGAGATAACGCCTGTTATGAATTGATACTATAAATAAAATTGAATTGAATTGAATTCACTCCATCCAGATGTTTTTTCTGTAATAATAGTAAGGCTACCCAGTAGTTCAGTAATAACTACAGTATAAAAGATCCTGAACTGTTCCATAACTTCCCATCCTGTATAGAAGTTTTGGTACGCACTGTACTGGAATCCCGTTAACTCCGTAACTCTGGAGTACTTCCACCCTACATTGGGATCTAAACTGTACTGTGAGATATATTTGGACTTTGAACAGTGAAAACAGACGGACTTCTATTGAACTAACTGGCTCCCTTTTTTATTGAACCTGCTCTTATAAAAGACACTTCCTGAACTCAGCAGACTGAAACTCAATAAGAAACATCAGTAGATAATAATTGATTATGGGCTGTCACTGCATCGCTGCAGAATCATCGACGTCCATCGATGCAATGAGACGTTTCAACATGACCTTTCCCTCGGAGTTAGTCCCTCTCAGCTTTACTTTAAGGTCTGTTGGCTAAAACTAATCAAGGTGTAAACAGACTAGACTCTGAATGTCCAGACCGGTCTCTCAAAACATAACAAGAAAACTGAATGATGATCATAGTAATGGATGATTTGACTCCATTGGTCCCACAGCAGGGATGCATTTCTCACTGAAAGAAAAGAATCTGTAGAAAAACGTATGATGTTCTGTGAAGTTTATGGACATTCCTGTTAATCCCGAAGCAGAAAGGTCTGTACATTTACAGCGTTTACTCTGTAGACATTTCTGTTAATACAAAATATGGAAAAACACCTGTGAAAAATGAAAATTCCTTCATATTAGCACAGTATCTTAGACTTTTCTAACAGTGTGGACAGACACAATGGGCTTTCTGGGAACTATATGTTTATTATATCTATCACAAACTGCTGACAGGTGTAACTATTGATTATGAGATCTGGAGTAACCAATAAGGTAGAGAAATCAGATGATCGCTGTAAACAATATGTGGACTTTGTCTCTATCTGGTGGCGCTTACAGGAAGTGAAACGTGTCCCACAATGATACATCCTGTAATCATACTCTGTACACATCTATTCTAAATAAAACACAAGCAGGCGCTACTATCTTTATAAACCAACATATAACTAAAAACAACTTAATGCATCACATGTGGACATGTTCTACAGTAAATTGCATAAAAACCCACTTAGCATAACTCATTTCAGACGTTAGAGACAGTTCTGCTGAAGAACAAAAGAAGAAAGAATGAGTCGGAGCAGAATGTCCTCTGAGACTCGGAGTGGAAAGGAAAAAGTTCTGAAATGAATACATCATCAAACTGAAATATGTTATAATGAGGTCTGGTGAAACACAAGACGCTGATTACCAGGAGAAGAAGTTGAACCTTTTAAACTGCTGTCTACCTGGATGAATACCTGATGATGTCATGCAGTGTCAGGGTTCTCTGTCTCGATTGTCCCGATATGAAGTCTGAACTAAGGAGGACGTGTCTGGACATCACACACACATCTCTCTTTGACACATTTTGATATCAGCAGTGTGAGCATCCGGTCCCACGCTGACATATGGGAAGACCTTCTCAGTCAGAGTGTCTCTGTGAGTGTAGATGCGAGTCATGTCTTTAGAGTCGTAGAAGGACACTTCCCCCCCCCTCATAGTCCAGCTGGACTCTGATCTTCTGGAGTCTCTTCTTCACTGTGACAGTCTTACCAACTCCATTAGTGTATTTTCCGTCACCATGCCTTAAACACCAGATTCCATATTCTGGTGAAGCAAATCGCTCTCCCCTCCGGTCAGCAGAGTCTTTAGCTAAACCCAAGATCCAGTGAGGATAGTCTCCTACCTCCACGTCCCAGCTGTGTGTCCCTGAGCAGAAGCCCTCAGAGCCCAGGACAGAGGAATAGTTGCTGTGTCTCTCTGGATTGTCTGGAAGCCTCCAGTTCGTGTCTCCACATCTCACACTGGTCAGATCATCAGACAGAAAGAGACTGTCGGCTGCAGTGTTTGGGTCCAGAATGACGGGACTGAAGTGGACCATGTCCCTCCTCTTCTCCCAGACTCTGAAGGCCAGGTTGCCCAGATGTTTGGCCACATCTGTCAGCGCTCCTGAGATCAGCTGTGGGTCTGCCAGCGAGCTCTGGACTCTGGTTTTATAACTGCTGAGGAACGCCACGCTGGCTTTCTGCAGGTCTGCGAATAGATGATATTCTAAGCTGATAATGAAAATGAATATTGAACTAAAAGTCCCATTTCCATGTAGTCATGTAAAATGAGATGTCTCCAAAGTGTCCCGGCGGTGGAGGACTTGTTGGAGCGTGGGAACACAGCGGCTCTCCTTCATTCCTTCAAGCAGCTCCTAGAGAAGCTCGGCTCAAAAAGCTGCTGCTATCTGAGTCTTTGACGAAGTTTAAAGTAGCTGAGTTCCTCCTTCTGATCGGGACTGCAGCCCTGCAAACTGCTGGCTGGTTGCTCTGTAACGGTAACCATAGCAACGCACAGAGCTAACCATAAACTGGAAACAGACAAGGTGCCGTAAACGGGACGTAAACCGCAGTAAATCCCTGACTGAGACATATTCTGAATGCGCTGATGTCCAAAGGATGCGTCTTAAACCAGAATAATAGCAGAATATCCCACATGCCTAATTCTAAATATCCAACCAGAATATGCTGTTTACAATCCTGCTGTTTTTTTCTTTTTCTTTTGTTAATAAGTTCACTTCATGGAAAAAAGGGGTTCTATACATAGTGGAGCTGAGATGTGTGTATTGAATACCAGAACCCCAATCAAAAGACTTTTGTCTACCTGTATCAAATTCAGAAGATTGTCATATTTGGAGAAAAAACAACAACATTGGTGGCATGTAACTGTACTTGTCTAGATCTACTTCATTTTTCCCTCACCTCTGTCACCAGGTGAGTTAGGAGCAGGACATGTTGCACTGCTGTCTGGTGATCTAGTCTAGCAGAAGGTTTCAGCAGGCTGACACTAGAGCAGTTTACCAGGAATCAATATCCATAGAACATTGTTCATTTCATCCCCTCAATGACTTATTATGACTTATATTACCCTCTCCACCTGCACTTCTGGGGATCCCAGTCGCTGTTCACCTGGCATCCGATTTGTTTATCTTATATTCTCCTACTCATCACATGTCAAAGCCAAATGTGCAATTTATTTTATAAAATTATGAGAGCAGACCCACTAATATTACTATTCGTTTTAACATTTTGTTATATATATATATATATATATATATATAGTAAATATAAACAAACAACCTTTTATAGTCTGTAGTCTTTCAACCGTGAGCTCCTCTCCAGCCTCCAGTCCACACTCTGTACTTTAGTCCGTAAAAAATGAAATTTTATTTTACTTCTGCCACAAAACTGCAAAATGATAAATGATTAATCTCACCCTGGTTAAGATAATATTTGGTATCATTATGGATGTATGATGATGACTGGATACTGCAGTTTTCCTATAAAACAATAACTTTCTTCTCCAGGATTACAGTTCCTCAGGAGTAGAGCCAACATTATATTTTCTATCCCTGTTGTTCAGAACAAAACATCAACCATAAACCAGGACTGGAACGTCACCGCTTCAGGATCAAAAGCTCTTGGCCTCTGGTGGTTTCATCTGACCCCACAGAATCAATCAATGTACCTTAACGGTTAAGGATGGTTTTATTTAAATACATAGAACTATTTCAAGGGTGAGGGGCTGTTCATTTTACAAAATAATGCATTCATATTTAAATATTTTGTACACACTCTTCACTCAGTCACAGCTTTGTGGACATTTGAGCATCATCTCCCAGTTTGACAATAAGTAATAATATCCACAGCTGTGTGTGATGCCAGCAGTTCTAGCATCCCCCCCACCAGTGCTGATAATGAAGAGCCTGAGGCACAGCTCAGAGAGAGAACTTTAACTACCAGTCCTGTAGAAAAATCCTAAAACATAAAACTGGCAGCCATGACGATGATGACATGGTGAACAGAAGGTTGAGCTAGCAGTGACTGTCTTACTAAATATTTTATTAGTTTCAGAAGCATAACTCATTCAGATTAAGGCATTCCAGTTGTGAAGAGAAAGGAGCCGTGGTCATTTCTTCTGGACCAAAGAGTCAAGTGGTGAATGTCCCACATTCTCTTAAATCACTCAAACGCTCCACAGGGTTCCTGCATGAGGCCCATCCATACAGAAGCAGAGAGCTACAGAGATGCATTCAGGTGCACCTCATCAAGCTGCTGCAGGATAATCGCCAATTACAGCAGAACATTAAACAATACTGTTAACATTTTCTATATATATATATACACACACACATTAGAAATGTCAGAGATTACAACATTAACAGGCAGAATCTCAAGTTTATTATCCATGCATCTCCGTCTGAAATCCAACTCCGTTCTTATGACTGATGTCAGTTACTGACCAGTATGCTGAAACTACATCCAAGGTTCAAGTTTAAAAACTTTATCTATAGCACCACAGCTGTACCTTTGAATAGCGTGTGAAGGGGACAGATGAAATGAATATGATAACCAGTGATATTAAACCCAGCTGTTAGCCTGAAGCCTCAACCTGCTGCAGCAGGAAAACAACCCCGTGACTTTGACATCCCATAACGTGGAAATATGTTACCAATACTGTGTCATGCTATGTTCTCTTTATTCCTGCTTACAGATGACTCAGTGGGGAGCAGGAATAAAGTGAGTATAGAGACTTTTCATGGACAATAAAAGCTTGGAATGCTACATGGGGGCCACATGTAGCGCTGAACACTAACAGGAACCAAGCTGCCGTCTACAGCCTTCTCCACCCTCTGCTGTGATATTTGGTCTGGTCAAACAATGTTTGACTGATGAAACTGAAACATATACCATATACAATATATACCTGACTTTATAAAGAGTGCTCAATTGCTCCATTCAGACAACAGCTGCTAAGATTAATCAGATAATAAGATGTCAACTATTAAATAAATCTCCAACTATTTTGATAATCCATTAATCAGTTTGAGTCATGAAAACTTGTGTGATATCAGCTTGTTAAATGTGAATATGTTCTAGTTTCTTCTCTCCTCTGTGACAGTAAACTGAATATCTTTGAGTTGGGGACAAAGCGAGATATTTGAGGCTGTCATCTTGGACTTTGGGAAGCACTGATCCATGTTTCACTATTTAAGACACCAAATGATTAATCCATTCATCCAGAAAATACTCCACGGATGAATCGGCTATGAAAATAATGGCTAGTTGCAGCTCTAGTTCAGACTATTAAGATATTGAGACACCAATGACACGCTGGCTGTGTGATGTACGGACCACCTGATTGGCTGTCACTGCTGTCCCTCAGGCAGCGTTTCCCCAGGAACAGAGCAGCTGGACAGGGGTGAACAGAAATCAGCAAAAAGAAGACAAAAGGCAAATTAATGGTGCATACAGTAATGAATACACAGCCGTGCTGTGACATCACAGCAGATGTTGTGATTGGGATCCCAACGCTGCGGGACAAACGACGTCCTCTGACATCAGGAAACATCACATCCAGGGAGAACAAAGTCCAGAGGTCCAGTGGACAGACAGTCTTGTCCACATGTCAGAAGCTGCAGTGTGGACAGCAGCAGGCTCGTGCACCCTAAGTCTCTGTCTTTCCGTGGTGCACGAGGCCGGCCCTGCACCCCCCC
>NC_045738.1:26538029-26550925 GCF_008692095.1 Etheostoma spectabile | reverse complement strand
TGCTAGTAAAGGCTCCAGGCCCCCCCCTGCCGCTGCTGCTGCCGGGGGGAGAGTGATGAAGAGCCAAAGGATGAGGCGGTGAGCTCGCCAGGGCCGAGCTGCTTTCCACACACACACATTCAGTCCAGCTTCTCCTTCTGCACCAGCCGGGGGGCATCTACAAAGTCCAGTCCGTTGAAGAGGATGAGTCCCCCCGTCACCACGCTGGCCGATCCCCAGAACAGAACGTAGGCCAGAGTCTCAGTCCATGTGTCACCTGTGTGGGGACAAAGCAGATCGAACAGAGGCACTGAAGACATATGAAACTCTTTTTGGATCCTTTGCTGACATATTGTGTGTGTGACGCAATCACGGTGCCTCTGCTAAATAGTCTCAGGAAGGAAGTTGTTTTGGTGGAACATGTGTACGTTCAGAAATAGTTTAGTAATCAACAGAAAACTCAGATGGACAGATAGTCGCTAGCTGTCTGGATTTACCCTGCAGAGATCTGAGGACCAGGTAACCATAGTCCTCAGATTGGAGATATGTCTAGCTCTGCTGTCGGATTTACCCTGCAGAGACCTGAGGAACCAGGTAACAATAGTCTCAGATTGGACAGATAGTTAGCTAGCGTCGGATTTACCTGCAGAGATCTTAGGACCAGGTAACCATAGTCCTCAGAAATCCACCAGAGGGTAGAACGCCAACACAGAGAGGAAGGGGACGGACATCCGGCTGAAAAAGAGGGACATCCGACGGAACCTCCGGCAGCACCGGATCAATCCCCTAACTGAATATCTGTCAATATAGACTACGGGGAACTAACAAACATGGTAAACAGTGCATACATTTTTTTGAGCCTGATACAAATGAATTTTTAAGATAAATCAACCCCGACGTTGTGTGTGCAGGTGTGAAAATGGAGTGTATAGCAGTTTGTCTTACCAGCCATGAGCAGGCAGATGATGCACATGGAGAATGCTACTACCATGACGATGGGCAACTGGGGAAGGAAAAGAGTCCGATTAAAGACAGCGGACACACAAAGACCTATCAACGGATCGTCCTGAGCCCTTCTCACCGTCAGAAACTTCCAGTCTTTGGGATCACGCAGCGGGGTGGTCCAAACAGCTTCATCCACAGCGTAGTTGCCCAGGAACAGATCGATGGAGTCCTGCAGTAAAACACACAAACTGGTTTCTGTTGGTTCAACGCTCGCTCTTCTCTAACCCGGACCCGGATCATGACTATTACTGGGTTCAGACTACTTATTGCTTAAAGCTTCAGGTTATCTTCAAATGTGTTTCATTCATTAATATCTTTATCTCTTGGTGTCATAACTCATTATAGCTCTTGGACAATTCTCCTAAATACAACGATGCCCCCTCAAACTTTATCCTCTCACTGTATCAGTACGCCTGTGAATAAGAGTGTAAGGGCACATTGATCTGGATCAATATATTAGTTCAGTAATCCAATACCATTGATTCAAAGAGAAAATATTAATACATACTGTATCATCTTTAAGATGCTCCTTTATTTTTAACTTCCAATTTTATATGTGTTTGTTTTATACATCAGAAGAACTAAATAATAAAGATACTCAATTATATGTTAGTTGCTTTTTCTGAGTTAATTAAATTGAAACCAATTGCGTTAAATGAGCATTAATGATATTGTCTCTCATCGATCACAGGCCCCTGAGTCAAATCCAAACAGTATCGTGGCAGACTTTAAAACATCAAGACCTATCATCCGTTTTAGGATGTGCCTTTATTTGGAAATTCCCACTTTATATTTATTCTTTTTATTGAAAAGAATAGTTTGTTTTTGCCCAGGAAGAGCTCCGAACCCACCTGTCTGAAGCCATCAGAGAAGTTGTTCTTGTAATATCGGATCATGGAGTTCCAGCCGTCCATCACCAGCCCCCACTGAGTCCTCTTCCCCGTCCTGAGAGAGCACCATAAAGCATCATATCATAAAGAGGATGGCCTGTCCTCTTACATCACCATCTACACCATCTGATCGGAGTCCTGATCCCCAGAGGACAGAGTCTGTCCACCTGGGACAGCTTGCTATCTCTAAGACTCTAAATCCCCTGTGTTAGAAACACGGACTAGTCTTCTCTGCACACCTGCTTCAGTTGTACTTGAACACTATAGTCCAAACCAGGAATGATAACTATAACCATAACTGTAATGATGTGTCCATCCTCACTGCTGAACCATGAACAGGGGTGTCAAGCTCACACTGCACTGATAATAGTCCAAACACTAATACAACAGACTTAGCATCTTACAATTACAGGAATGCCTGTAATAATATCCTACATATTGGAGAATTCAGGTTCATTTTATGAACCAAAAAGTCTCCCGGCGGTCCCCGGGGCACCCACACCGCTGCCTTCTCCAGGAGACTGCAGAGAGATCAGAGCAGATCTGTGCAGAGACCTGGGACAAAGCCACCGACCCTTAACATCCAGAACGCAAGACTTACTTTCACTACGTTCTGGGACATGAGAAACACTTACACAGTACTCATGTGAAATACTTTCACATCAGAGTATTATTGTTTAAAAATACACCGAGCTAAAGGACCGTAGCCCGGCCGATGTTACCACTAACCTCCTGCGTGTCATGTTGTAAACTCAGAAGGATTCTGATTGGCTGTCAGTCTTTCAACCATCCATCATATCGCTCTGAAAGTGATCACCAATGATCTAATCCATCGTTCTCCACTGTTGTCATAGTATCCGCTGGAGTTAAACTATACATCTGTAGTTCTAGTGATAGTTATTACTGACCTGGTGAAGTCCGTCTTCAAGGCCCCAGTGCCAGCGTACTGCTTGGCGCAGGCGTCAGCGTTGTCTGCCCAGGCTGCATGGGAGCAAACACATCATAGTGACATCTACGAGAGGAAACGCAGGCGGGCCAGGTGATTCGTTCAAAGGGAAGCACCGAGGGGGGCCTACCGTTCTTGTACATCTTCACAAAGTCGGTCTGCTCCTCAATCTGCTGGCCCGTGTGGATGACTCCCATTCTCTGCAGGAACACACACATTTGACTTGAGAGGAAGTCAAAATTCACTTAAATCATGCGTCAAAGGCTAAAACTTCACTTTTTGAAGACACCTTCACTCATTGTTTCCGATCCCTGCTCCTAGCGGTTTTGGTCTAAGTGGAATTAAGGTACTTTATCAACTCCTGAGAAGCAGTGCACCCGTCCCTTTGCTCGAAGGCTTTTAAAGGGTAACTTCAGTTTCAATCAACCGGTTTTATGTCTCATGGACTGATGGAAGCAATACCACCAGAGAAGAAGAAGGGGAAACTACATGTTTTTCACTCTGTTATTTTTTATTACACACAGGCCCCAAATGCACATACAGTACATGCATAAACAGGACGTAGACACATGCATTAGTGAAGATGTCAGTGTGTGTGTGTGTGTGTGTGTGGGGGGGGCACATTTAACCGCTAATATTACATTGTACCTTGTTTCGTCTTGCTAAATACTGGATCTATTTCAAATGTTGGATCATTATATCCGGTAAGTGAGTGTGTACTCACACCCTCACGCCCCTTGAAATCTGACATCGGGACGACCCTTAGACCTTATGAATTTTGCAAGAACGCGCACCAATGTCCGAGAGTCCGGACTTTGGGTTTGGGCCATTGTGTACTACATGTAAGTGTACTACTGGAAGTATACTAATTGAGATGCAGCATATGTTTCCTACACTTCATTTTAAACAATGTTCCCACTGGAATCCAGTGTAACCCACAGAAATTCAAGCTGCACATTTCTAGGTTCAGTTGTTGTGTTATTGCGTCCCCCCTTTGTGTGATGGGGGGTCGTAACCGTAGCTGGGACTGCAGCGAGCGCTGGGCCAGCATGCTCTGGATGACATTGGTCCGGTCCAGGCAGCCTGCAGTTGCTACGGAACACCCCCTCTTGGTTCAGTAGCACTTCCCGTCCGCATCCACCAGGAAGTATCTAACACCACAACACACCACACACACACACACACACCACACACAAACACACACACACACACACAACACCCACACACACACACACACACACAACACAACACACACACACACACACCACACCACACACAACCACAACCACCACAACACACACAAACACCACACACACACAATTACGTCTAATGCACGCACAGGGCAGCACCGCTGTACGTATATCAGGGAGAAGCTCACTGACCCAAACTCATCCTGCGTTTCAGCGACCATGTCCAGTAAGATCTGCAGCCGGTGCCACCTCATCCGACTGCACTCCTTATGGAAGTCAAAGGCTACGTACCTGCAGGAGAGCATCACCATGGAATATCATGACATCTGGATGGCTGCAGCTAAGGATTATGGTCATGGGGGATTAATGTGTGGATTATTGTCTGGGTGAATGGATGAGATGTTTGGTCTCTAAAATGTGGATCAGTGTATCAAAAAGATGACAACTATAAAGCTGCCTACACATGATAGGTAACAAACCGCTGTTCACCAGCCGTTTCATTGATATCCTACGGGGGGGCGCGGTGCTGCTTAGCTATGCGCTGCGCCTCCCCTGGTGTCACGCACTGCTCAGATTTTCTGCTTTGCGCTCAAAGCTGAAATTATTTCAAGTTTGGCCTAGCTGCCGCTGACCTTTTGAAAGCACAACCAATGAGATAACAGCATGTTATTACCTAGCAACAGGAGATAGCTTCCTTGAAACCCCTGATGAGGTTTACCTGTGCTGCGCTGTGCTCTCTGCACTCTACCTAGCAGTACGCAGAGAGCACGTCAGCTTAACCAATGACTTAACGATTAATTAAATAGTTGAGAACTAATCCATTCATCTTTGCAGCTCTTGACCTGTGTTGTAAATGTGAAGAACCCAGCCACATGGGAGTGTAGAACATTTGGTGGAAATCTTACTTGATCATGCCATTACCCAGGTTGGTCACCATCTTGTCAAAAGCCAGCTCCAGTGGCTTCTCTGAGCCCTTCTGGTTGATCTGTGGGGGAGACATGACAGCAACTCAGAGTTCCTATCCAACAACCATGCAAACAAACATATAGGAGTACATGTCATTGTTGTGGTATTATTAATATTATTTAAAAAATCAACATGTAGCTTGCACATTTACTTCATTAAGTGAAATTAATATAGGTAATGGAAACAACATATCTCACCAAATTCAAAATGACTTGTCTTCCATAGAGAATAATCTGCGAGTCAAAGTGTCTCTGGAAGCCGTCCAGCTGGACAGACGGACAGAGAGAAGACGAATGGATGAGAGATGAACACAGTGGGTCTTGCTCTGTCTGATGCTGATGTAAAGTCATCTTACGTGGTTCACGGTTTTGTTGATCTGGGGTTTGGGCTTGTACTTGAGATTGGGCCTTTGGGACCAGTAGAAGGGGATGGAGCCGCGAGTCTACGAGGACAAACGACATCATGCATAAACACATCATCACCCTGCTTTCAGCTGTCAGACAGCTGCCAGAGTCACGCAGCACACACTCATGTCAACGTGGACCTGAGCATGGGGGGACGGGGGGGTGAACTGTGGTGGGTTCATTCAATGTCAAACTAGTTTTGGAGGAATATAAACACAAACTGAAGACATGTTTCAATTGTTGTAAGAGTAATATTGAGGGTTGATGCACATATTACCAAGGCATATTCCATGTAGTTCCCCTACTGGGACAATAACTCCTTCCTGACTCGGACTGAATGATCATTCAATCCTTCTTACGGCACACGTCACCGGCCCAATCCCAAAGTCAGCCCTGAGGACTAAAGACTCAA
The DNA here is from genome assembly GCF_008692095.1 of Etheostoma spectabile. Lineage (NCBI taxonomy): Eukaryota > Metazoa > Chordata > Actinopteri > Perciformes > Percidae > Etheostoma > Etheostoma spectabile. The sequence continues at coordinate 26,545,133 of NC_045738.1, read as the reverse complement.
CTGAGCTCAGGTGCTGAGTGAGTGAGTGTGTGAGGCCACATGGGCCCAGATAGGTACGAATAGGATTGGGACAGCACTTCACCAGATCACATGTTACCATGGTGACGTTAATAACAGAGATGTTGTTGACACTTGCCGGTTTGGGTATTTTCATTTTAATTCTGTTGCTTCCCACACGGCCGAGGCCCAGGAGACGGCTGCCTGATTCCACATTTATTCTACAAGCTGGAGAACGGGTGGCTCCGCTCCGAGGTCGGGTGGCGTGCTGTTGTTTACCTTTGTAATTTCCCCATGGTCTCGGGGGTAAACGTCACAACGCTTTGAACTGTGGGTAATTCCCTTTGGTGAAGTCTGCATCGACGCAGACTCACAGAAAGGGCTCGATGAGTGTACTCACACCCTCACACCCTTGAAATCTGACAACGGGACGACCCTTAGACCTTGTGAATTTTGCAAAAACGTGCACCAAAGTCCGAGAGTCCGGACTTTGGGATTGGGCCAGAGTATCTCTGCTGTAGCATTATCAGAATCAAAAAGGACTTTATTGCCACAGTAGTTACCCTACGTTGAAATTGCCTTGGTGTTGGCTGCATACATACACAAACAAACATATTGAACATGAAGAAATTAAAAACAATCAATACAGAAACAAATATTTCCCAAATAGCTGTTGGCTCACCTGAACAAAGGAAGCCTTGGCACTGTTGAACTGCATGATCTGCTCCGTCTCCACGTAGTTAGCAGGATGGCCTTCTGAATCGATGCCTGCATGCACACAGACAGCTGCTTTAGACAACTCTCCTTTAGTGAAGGTCCACTGGATGGCTGCACAGCTGACTGAGCTGGAGCAGGTCATATGAAAATCACCTGAATGAAATGTATATGTAATGATGCTGTCTTTCTGTACATCCAGTAGGACTAGTTTGTCCTGCTGTGAATGAGCTGCGGATGTGTTTCAAAACAATTACACTGTGGTGGAAACGTGTGTGCTGACCAGGGATGGGTACTGGACCGACTGGACTGCCTCCATAGCATCAGGTATGTAAAAAGACTTTGTCATTCAAAACCAAAGTTAAATTTCCCACAGAGCCGCTAACTGATTTACGGCAGGTAGACTGCGTTACAGTCACATGGTCTATCACTGGAAACGACTGTTAGTGTATCCAGTTAGGTACAAGGTAGCAGGAGATTTCTTTAAGGAGGTCTAATTGTTTTTTTATTTTATTTTAAGAGTTATCTGTGTTGCTATGGCTAATAATGGGGCAGATTACATTGATTGCATTCTGGTGATTGTTTCTGCAACAATTTGTGGTGCAAATGTTTTTATTTATGCAAGGGGAATTATAATAGGTTGCACTGTTTTGATTGTTGGGGGGGTAAACCCCCCATCCCCCCTGTAAATTCTGCCTATGCTTGAATTCTCCCAGTGCACATGGAGGTGAGGCGTCAGCAGAGCGGCTGTAGCGTTACCTCGGACATAGTAGCGGACGCCGGCTCTGAAACAGCTCCTCCTGGAGATAATGCTCCACTCAAACACCTTTCCATTGATGCAGCTGGACTTCATGGTGATGACTAGTCAACAGATGTGTTAAGGAACTGACATGGAGTAGTAAGGAGGCGGTGCATTCACATTCAAAAACAAGAGAACTAATATACACCAGCACACCTGAGGGCTGCTGATTTTAATTGGCCAGCATGTGTTTCTGTTGCATCTTCATTACTATAGTCACCCTGATCTATCAACACATCTAACAGCAAGAATAGGCAAACATAACATAACATAAATCTAAAGAGAGTAATAAAGTGGACCCACCTCAGATAGCCCGGTGAGATGGACCCAACATGAAAAGATCATCCACTAAAACAGAAGTCAACTGTGGCAGTGAGCCAACAAGAGGAAAGGATACAGCCATGGACGACAGGAAACACAAACCTGTGTAACTGGAAGAAGAGAGCCACGGCAAATCAAATGCTGCTACTTATTAATTATTCTGTGCACAATTCTTGTGAAATTAAACTTACCCATGTAACCAGTGAATAGAAGGAGATGTACTCACAGAATCAGGTTACACATATACGGTGCATACAAACATGAAGCTCTCTTTCACAGCATTGTTTTATTGCTTCACTATTAGTTCTGGGGGGGTTGGCAAAGGTGGCCAGTGCCCCCGTGATATTAATATTAATATAACTGTGGCAAACATTTTCATACATTTTTGACCCCACCTTTGTCCCCAGTGAAGGTCTATTATTTACAGTACGTGCAGTGATAGATAAGGGTTAACATTTCTGCACATGCTTCTGTGATGTATGATTTATGTGAAAGTTACATTTCAGTTGCTACTACAATACACACACAATAAGGGAAAATATGTTTTCATTTGGATATGTTCATTTGTATATCTGTATCCAATCCCAGGTGGTGGGGTTCTGGACCCATGCTGCTGCCAGGTGTGACTGGATCCCCCCTGACCCCTGTTAATGCCATGGCTGATCAGGCTTTTAATTCAGTTCAGTTTTAGTAAAAATGTCAAAACCTAAAAGGAGTTTTCTCAAAACACTTTATAGATAGAGTAGGTCTAGACCACACTCTATCATTAACAAAGACTCAACAACACCTAACAGACTTCTGCTGGTTAGGTGGCTGTTAATCAGATGCCTTCAATAATGGAAACTATATTTCAAAGGGCCAATCTTTTCAGAAGTTCTACCCAGAAGGAAACAAAATAAAAGCTGTGAAAGAGAACATTGGTTTTGTCTTACCTCTGGCTGTGCAATGAATTCCCTCAACAGGTGGCCGTTCCAGACGAACCGCTGATCAGCCTGCAACAGGGACAGGTCGCACAAGTTAACACAACGCCACACACTCCTGAGAAGAGAGGAGGCTGACTGCTAAGCAACAAAGAATAGAGGGGGGTTTGACTTACACATGCATGTGGTGTATCAGGAATATCTTACCCTCTCCAGGAGGCTCATCTCCTGAAACTCTGGGCTGGTGTTGGCCAGGCGCTGCAGGGTGTGGGTCAGGTCGTAGTCTGTTGCAAAGTAGAAGCCGTCTGTGTGAAGCACATTGTTGATCATGGACAGGAAGGTCTTGTTGTCTTGCATCTGAAACGAGTCACAAATTGAGCAGCGGAGGTGAGAGATCCAGACACTGAATGGAGCAGACGCTCCGACACCTTAAAGGCATCTCATTTCTCTCCTTCAGTCTTCTTGCTCACTGGCAGCTCCACCCTGAAGGACCTCTAACTCCTCAGAATCTTCTGAGCACCACACCCAATTCCAAAGGCAGCAGGCTCAGTGTGTGTGTTTATATGGGACAGCTCCCTGACAGCCCGGAGCGTGGGTTCCTACCTGGTTGTCTGTCAGATGTAGGATTGTCTTCTTATAGGATATGATGTCAAAGTCCACAGCCTTCCACACCGCATGGCCCAGCAAGTCTCCCACCTTCTTCTTTTTAGTGATGACGACCACGTACATGCCTAACACACACAGGGAGGGGGGGGGGGGGGGGGGGGGGGGAGAGACGCAGAGCTGAGCTGAACACACTGCTTATCTCCCACCTCTCTAACAGCTGTGGTTGCCGTATGTTCACCTGGACGAGGATCTTCCTGCAGTACGGTCTGAACTTACCCGCCACCAGACGGATGGTCCCCATCAGTCCACATACTGGCCGGCTGACAGCAGATGCAGGGACGTCCCTCTTCACTGGGGACACAACAATGGTCAGTTAATTATCATTTTTAGAAAAGACAACAAAGTCCCCATAACTGTAAAAGTCAGGACAACGTTTGGCATTGGACCCACAATCAACACTACTATCTGAGCAAAAATATTAACTTGAGCACATGCAGTGAATTGTGAAAGTGTGTGTGTGTGTGGTGTTGTGTGATGTGTGTGTGTGTGTGTGGTGGGGGGGGGGGGGGGGGGGGGGGGGTGGGTGGTGGGGGGGGGGGGTGGGGGGGGGGGGGGGGGTGAAGGGGGGGGGGGGGAGAGTGGGGGGGGGGGGGGGGGTGGGGGGGGGGGGGGGGGGGGGGGGGGGGGGGGGGGGGGGGGGGGTGTGTGGGGGGGTGGGGGGGGGGGGGGGTGGGGGGGGGGGGGGGGGGGGGGGGGGGGGGGGGGGGGGGGGGGGGGGGGGGGGGGAGAGGGGGGGGGGGGGGGGGGGGGGGGTGGGGGGGGGGGGTGGGGGGGGGGTGGGGGGGGGTGGGGGGGGGGGGTGGGGGGGTGGGGGGGGGGGTGGGGGGGGTGGGGGGGTGAGCGGATGGGGGGGGGGTGGGGGGGGGGGGGGGGGGGGGGGGGGGGTGGGTTGGTGGGGTGGGGGGGGGGCGGGGGTGCGCGGGGGGGTGGGGGGGGGGGGGAGGGGAACACTGTGCAAAGATGGATGACCAACAAGGCACCCCAGACAAAATGTCAAGATCTTGTATAAGCCTCTCCAAGGGCTCTTCCATGCGCTAACTTCCTGCTCCAGTCTCTCTGTCTGTACCAGCGGTGCTGGAGCTCAGTGCGGTCACCTGACCAACCTGTGCTGCTCACCTGTGAGAGTAATCTCCGTGGAAAACCCTTCGAGGCCAGGACGTCCTCAGACCCATCATCACAAGCCTCGACGTAGAACTCTCTGGTGTGGTGCGCCTACACACACACACACACACCACACACACACACACCACACACACACACACACACACACACACACACACACAGGTTTAAATCCCACAAACATGCTCCTCCTCATCATGTGGAGCAGTCCTTTGTGTAATAACGCCACTACTACAGCCCAGTGCGGCCAGAGACGGCTGAGGCTGACAGGAAGCAGCTGTTAGCTCGCAGGGCTAAAGAACCACTGTGTTCCACTGCTCAGAGCTAGCTTAGCTTAGCTCCAGCTGCTCAGAGCTAGCTTAGCTCCAGCTGCTCAGAGCTAGCTTAGCTTCAGCTGCTCAGAGCTAGCTTAGCTTCAGCTGCTCAGAGCTAGCTTAGCTCCAGCTGCTCAGGGCTAGCTTAGCTTAGCTCCAGCTGCTCAGAGCTAGCTTAGCTCCAGCTGCTCAGGGCTAGCTTAGCTTAGCTCCAGCTGCTCAGAGCTAGCTTAGCTCCAGCTGCTCAGAGCTAGCTTAGCTTAGCTTAGCTCCAGCCGGGAGCCCAGCACTCCTGCTCCGTCCAGTGGTGTTCCTGATGTCCGCAGACTACAGACTGCAGGAGACCTGACTCCGTGTGTGTGTGTGTGTGTGTGTGTATATATATATGTGTGTCAGATGTAATGTTAGCACTTGCTGTAGAGACACGGTGAGTGCTTGCTGTCTGTCTCTGCCTCTGTCCCTGTCCCTGTCCCTGTCCCTGTCCCTGTCTCTGTGAGTCCGGCTGGATGTGATGTCCTCGCGGACTCTGCCCGCATCCTCAGGCGGTCTGAACAGGAACTAAAGCCATGCCAACATGATGTGAATTGATCCCCAACACTTACAGGTTGAAACTCTGATAGGTGCTCGCCATCTTTCCTCCCGTTTGACCTGAGTGACGTGTCAGGCAGCCACACACCGGCGGGCTACTTCCGGCCTCCGCTGAGAGAAGGGCCGCCAGATGGCGCCAGAGCCACACTGGGTGGCGCCATAGACCGTTAAGATATTGTTAATATATTGTTAATATATGGTTAATATCCAGTCTATGAGCGCTGGTAATACATGGTTAATATATGGTTAACATATAGTTAATATATGGTTAATATCCAGTCTATGAGCGCTGGTAATATATGGTTAACATATGGTTAACATATGGTTAATATCCAGTCTATGAGCGCTGGTAATATATGGTTAATATATGGTTAACACCAGCGCTCGTTTTTTTTTTTTAAGGACTTGGATATAACCTAATTAAACCATATGCAACTATACATAACCATTATGTTAAACCATAAAAATTAACCATGTATACCACGCATAGACTGGATATTCCCTAATTATATCACCTAGTACCATATATTACCATATGTTAACCATATATTAAACCATATCTTAACCATATATTACCAGCGCTCATAACTGATATTAACCATAGAGGAACCCTATGTTTAAACCCTAATTAACCATATTTTACCAGCGCGTCATAGACTGGATATTAACCATATATTAACCATATGTTAACCATATATTAACCATATATATTAACTCATATTTAACCATATATTACCAAGCGTCTCATAGACTGGATATTAACCATATATTAACCATATGTTAACCCTATATTAACGCATATATTAGCCATATTACCAGCGCTCATAGACTGATATAAACCATATTTAACCATATGTAACATATATAACCATATTCATTACATCGCTCATAGTGGATATTAACCTATATTACCTATGTTAACCATATATAACCATATTAACCAATATTACCCGCTCATAGACTGGATATTAACATATATTAACCATATGTTAACCATATTAACCATATATTAGCATATTTACCAGCGCTCATAGACTGATATTAACCATATTTAACCAATGTAACCATATATTAACCATATATTAGCTATATTACCAGCGCCTAGACTGGATTATAACCATATTTAACCATATATTAAACCATATGTTAACCATATTTAACCATATATTACCCAGCGCTCATAGCTGGATATTAACCATAACTTAACGCATATGTTAACCATATGTTAACCATTAATTACCATATATTAAACCATATATTACCAGCGCTCATAGACTGGATATTAACCATATATTAACCATAGATTAACCATATTAACCTATATAGCCATATATTACCAGCGCTCATAGACTGGTATTAACCATATGTGTTAACCTATATAACCATATATTTAACCATATTTACCCATATATTAACATATATTACCATATGTTAACCATATATAACCCATATATTAACCATATATTAACCATATATTAACCATATATTACAGCGCTCATAGACGGATATTAACCATATTAACCATTATTAACCATATGTTAACCATATATTAACCATATATAACCATAGTTAACCTATTTAACCATAGAACAGCGCTCATAGACTGGATATACCATATATTAACCATATGTCAACCATATTAATATATCCATATATTACCAGCGCT
>NC_045738.1:26510909-26538004 GCF_008692095.1 Etheostoma spectabile | reverse complement strand
CGCCCGTGTTTCTGCTCACCGCGTGGATCTCCGTCCGCGTCCCCTTATACCTATCTTCCTTCTTTTCTTGATACACAGACACGTGTGCGCCTGTGGTCTCCGACGTTGTGACCATGTTCCCTTCCGCACACACGTCTCTTCGGCTTGTGTCTCCTTCCAAGTCGTCGAAGTGGTCCTTACGTACACTATTAGCGCCCACCGAGTTTTGGTCTGGATTAGGGCGCCCTTCTGTTAGTTAGTACCGTATTGGTATTTGTATGTCATGAAGGGGTATTGATCATACGGATCTCCCTTGAATTATTATTCTAACGCTTCTATGGTATGGCTCATAGACGGTATTATTAAATCGCTCCTTTTCGTCTTTTTATGATATGGTATCATAGGACTGTTATATTATAACGCTTCTTTATTGGTTTTTCCATGGATAATAGGATTTCTTTTCACCCAGAAATCCTTCTGATAGTTATTACTTTAACGCCATCCTCATGGTATTTTCTTTTATTGGATCATTTAGATCTTCTGAAATACCATATTAACGCTATCTGGTCCCATGTGCTATCATAGACTGTATCTTTGTGTATGGCGTATCATTAGACCGATATATTAACGCTCTTTTGGTAATGGTCATTCGAATGATTATATCTTAACCTCTATGTGTATGTGAATCATTATGATCCTGTATATTGTCCATGGACATAACGATCCTGTATTATGTATTAACGCGTCCTATGGGATGGATCTATGACTGTATATTGTATGGACTAGTAATCTGCGTATATTATAGTACGCTCTTATGGTTTATGATCATTTAGGCTGGTATATATTAACTCGCTCTTCATGGATGGATTCATAGCGTTAATGTACCAGACTGTATATTTGCTTTGTATGGATCATAGACTGTATACTTGACTAGCTTATATCGTACTCCTATGTGGTATGGATCTATAGACGACTCTTAGTTACGCTCTAGGTGATCATATTGTATATCATGGAAATAGACTGTTATGTATTAACTGCTCTATGGTCATGCGATTATAATTATATGTATGGTATAGACTTAGCCTTTTCCCCGCCTCAACGCATCTCACCTGGCTTGGATTCCTATAATGATTGTAACTATGACTGTAACTATATTAACGCTACTATGGTTATTGGTTATCATAGGACTTAGATACTGCATAGTATATTTTAACGTTTGTGGTATCATAATTCATGGATCATAGACTTGATATTTATTAACGCTCTATGGTTCATGGATCATAGACTGCTATATTTGTATGGCATCATTTAGACTGTATTAATTATTACGCTCTAATGGTATGGATCATAGACTGTTGTATATAGGTCATGGATCATAGACTGTATATTATATACGCTCTATTATGGTCCATGTTATTGTGATCACTAGACTGTATCTATATTAACGCTCTATGGGTTATGGTGAACATCTAGACTGTATATGTATGGTAGGATCATAGACTGAATATTATAACGCTCTCTGTTCATATGGATCATAGACTGATATTATTAACGCTCTATGGTAGGATCATAGACTGTATATGGTATGTGATCATAGATCTGATACTTATTACGCGTTATGGTATGGCATAGACTGTATATTATTAAATCGCTCTATGGTTATGGATCATTTAAGACTGTATAGTATTAACGCTCTTATGGTATGGATCATAGAATGTATATATTATACGCTCTATGTTCTGGATCATAGCGACTGATATTATCACGTCTATGGGATGGATTCTAGACTGTATGGTTGGATCATTAGAATGTATATTATAATCGCTCATGTCATAGACGAATATTATACCTAGGTATTGGAGGCATCACTGGAGAGAAAAAAACTGCAGTCAGTGTAAAGGAGAGCTGGGTGTGCTGCTGCTTCTTAGGTTTATTAATCAAAGTTTCAATGTCGATCCATACAGTGGAAATTACATGTATCGTTCAATTTAATTCACTTTATGGAGAAATAAATTGGAAGGAAATTTTGGCTAGGGGAGACAAATGTTGCTTTATAACAACCTTAAGGGGTTTCCTTTCCAATCTGCTCATAACATACTGTAGTATATCCAGCAAAGACATCAGACTTAATATTAATATAACACTTTAATACTTTAATATGACAAGGCAGTTAAGACTGATTTGGTTTGGTACATTTCTCATCCCATGAGCATGATTTGATTTTAATGTGTATCATAACTTCTGTTTGCTAGTTGTTTGTTACTGAGCCTATTTTAAAACAAGACAGAATCCTTCTAATGTCAAAATTGAGTCTCTAATTAAAAAATGATTTGATCAGTTAACCCCCAGTTTTCCTCCTTTGCCCATCGGTATCACATGCCGACAGTAAGGTAGTGGGACCCTAAGGCGGCCTCTTACAGAAGGGATTGTGATCCTGTCTGTTTAGGGTCCATGTCTGTCCCCCCTGTGGTCTGCTCTTCTTTGTTGCTGCCCTCTGCTTTGAATCTAAACTAAATAATAATAACTAATTAACTATTCTGGTCGGGTCTAGACTCTTTTTCTAGTTGATGGAGATATGAGGGCCGCCAGAGATGGGATGGATGAATATTTCATCGCCATTCACTGGCGGCCTCTCTCAGCGATGGGCTCATGAATGGCATATTAACCATATGTAACATATGTTAACAATAGTTAACCATATTTACCATATATTACCAGCGCTCATAGACTGATATTAACCATTATACCATATGTTAACCATATATAACCATATATTACCAGCGCTCATAGATTGGATATTAACCATATATTAACCATATTGTAACCATACTACATTAACCATTATTAACCATAGAAACCATTAACCATATATCACACGCATAGACTGGATATTAACCTATATTACCATATGTTAACTCATATATTAACCATATATATTACCAGCGCTCATATCTGGTATTAACCAATATTAACCATATGTTTACCCATATATTAACCATGTATTAACCATATATTACCATCTATGACCCAGCGTCCATAGACTCCATATTAACAATATTAACCAATGTAACCTATATTAAACCATATATTAGCCATATCTACCAGCGCTCATGACTGGATATTAACCATATATTAACCATATGTTAACCATATATTAACCATTATTAGCCATATATTACAGCGCTCATGATAGACTGGATATAACCATATATTAACCATATGTTACACCATAGATTAACAAATATATTAACATATATTACCAGCGCTCATAGACTGATATTAACCATATTATTAACCATATGTTAACCATATATTAACCATATATTAGCCATATATACCAGCGCTCATAGACTGGAGATAACCATATTATAACATATGGTAAACAAGATATTAACCATATATAACCATACATTAACAGCGCTCATAGACTGGATATTAACCTATATTAACCATATATTAACCATATGTTACCACTATATTAACCATATATTACCAGCGCCATAGACTGGATATTAACATAAATTAACATATGTTAACCATATGTTAACCATATATTAACCATATATTTAACCATATATTACCCAGCTCATAGACGGTATATTAACCCTATATTAACCATATATTAACCATATTATTAACCAATATTAGCCATATATTACAGCGCTCATAGACTGATATAACCCATAGTTAACCATTATTAAACCATATGTTAACACATATTAACCATTATTAACAATTTAATTACCATATCTGTTAACAAATGATAACCTACACATTTAACCATTATAAACCATCTATTAAACCATATATTAAAGCGCTCATAGGTAACCATTATAGTAACCATATATTACACCATTAAATTTTTGTTATAACATTGTAACCAATAATGGAACAATATATAACCATAAGGTTAACCACGTATATTAACCAATTTAACAGCGCTCATTAGACTGGATATTAACCAATATTACCATTGTCAACCATATGTTAACATATATTAACCATAATTACCAGCGCTCATAGACTGGATTTAACCCATCATAGTTAACCATGTTAACATTATGATAACCATATATTACCAGCCTCTAGACTGGATATTAACCATATTTAACATATGTTAAAACCATATATAACCATATATTAACCATATGTAACATATATACCATATATACCAGCGCTCATAGAACTGGATATTAACCCATCATGTTAACCATATATTAACCATATATTAACCATATATTACACACGCTCATAGATGGAATTAACCTATATTAACCATTGTTAACATATGTTAACCAGATATTAACCATATTTAACCATGTTAATTGTAAACACATATATATTAACAGCCATATCATAGACCTGGATTTAACATATATTAACCATATGTCTAACCATATATTAACCATATTAAACATTATTAAGTCGTATATTGATAACCATATATACCATGCATCATAGAGTATGGAATTAACATATGAACCATATGTTAACCATATACCATATTATTACAGCGCTCATAGATGGATATTAACATTATATTAAAAATATAATTATACCATCATTGTTTAACCATATATAATCCTATATACCAGCGCTCATAGATGGGATATTAAACCAATTAAACATTAGTTAACCATATATTAACATATAATTAATGACAATCCTTAGTACAATATATTAACCACCTATGGTTAATATATGGTTAACATATGGTTAATATATGGTTAATATCCAGTCTATGAGCGCCCTCCGCTGAGAGAAGGGCCGCCAGATGAATGGCGATGAAATATTCATCCATCCCCATCTCTGACTGGCGGCCCTCATACTCCATCATACTAGAAAAAGATGTCTAGACCCAGACCAGAATAAGTTAATTAGTTATTATTATTTAGTTTAGATTCAAAGCAGAGGGCAGCAACAAAGAAGAGCAGACCACAGGGGGGGCAGACATGGACCCTAAACAGACAGGATCCAATCCCTTCATGTAAGAGGCCCCGTTAGGGTCCCACTACCTTACTGTCGGCATGGATTACCGACTGGGCAAAGGAGGAAAACTGGGGGTTAACTGATCAAATCATTTTATTAATTAGACTCATATTTTGACATTATGAAGGATTCTGTCTTGTTTTAATAGCATAGGTACATAAACAAACAACTAGCAAACAGAAGTTATGATACACATTAAAATCAAATCAATGCATCATGGGATGAGAAATGTACCAAACACAAAATCAGTCTTAACTGCCTTGTCATATTAAAGTATTAAAGTGTTATATTAATATTAAGTCTGATGTCTTTGCTGGATATACTACAGTATGTTATGCAAGATTGGAAAGGAAACCTCCTTAACGTTGTTATTAAAGCAACATTTGTCTCCAACTAGCCAAATTTCCTTCCAATTTATTTCTCCATAAAGTGAATTAAATTGAACTGATACATGTAATTTCCACTGTTATGGATCGATCATTGAAACTTTGATTAATAAACCCTAAGAAGCAGCAGCACACCCAGCTCTCCCTTTACACTACTGCAGTTGTTTTTCTCTCCAGTGAATGCCTCCATACCATAGAGCGTTAATAATATACAGTCTATGATCCATACAATATACAGTCTATGATCCATACCATAGAGCGTTAATAATATACAGTCTATGATCCATACCATAGAGCGTTAATAATATACAGTCTATGATCCATACCATATACAGTCTATGATCCATACCATAGAGCGTTAATAATATACAGTCTATGATCCATACCATAGAGCGTTAATAATATACAGTCTATGATCCATACCATATACAGTCTATGATCCATACCATAGAGCGTTAATAATATACAGTCTATGATCCATACCATAGAGCGTTAATAATATACAGTCTATGATCCATACAATATACAGTCTATGATCCATACCATAGAGCGTTAATAATATACAGTCTATGATCCATACAATATACAGTCTATGATCCATACCATAGAGCGTTAATAATATACAGTCTATGATCCATACAATATACAGTCTATGATCCATACCATAGAGCGTTAATAATATACAGTCTATGATCCATACAATATACAGTCTATGATCCATACCATAGAGCGTTAATAATATACAGTCTATGATCCATACAATATACAGTCTATGATCCATACCATAGAGCGTTAATAATATACAGTCTAGATCCTACATACAGTCTATGATCCTACCATAGAGCGTTAATAATATACAGTCTATGATCCATACATATACGTCTATGATCCATACCATAGAGCGTTAATAATATCAGTCTATCCTACATATACGTCTATGATCCAACAGAGCGTTAATAATACAGTCTATGATCCATACCATAGAGCTTAATAATATCACCGTCTATCCATACAATTATACAGTCTATGATCCATACCATAGAGCGTTAATAATATACAGTCTATGATCCATACCATACGTTAATAACAGTCTATGATCCATACCATGAGCTTAATAATTACAGTCTATGATCCATACATAGGAGCTTTATAATAACAGTCTATGATCCTCCAATAACAGTCTAGATCCATACCATGAGCGTTAATATATATCATTCCTATGATCCATACCATAGAGCGTTAATAATATTCAGTCTATGATCCATACCATTCATACATACATACCTTCGGTAATAAAAGGCGCCCTATCCACCAGCTGGTGGCGCTAATGTGTCGTAAACACGAGCGACTGAACAGCAGAAGAAGAGTGCGGGAGCTGCACGTGTGACCACAGTGCGCGTGTCTGTTCAGAGGAGAAGGACCGGAGTCCCGCTGCAGCGTCCGTGGAACGCCGTACATCAGAGAACATGAGACCAGGTACGGTGGAATCGGCCGTGTTAATATAACTCTTTATATGTGTATGTATATATGTGTATATATGGTTAAATATGTGTTAGTAAGTCTTCCCGTGGTGTGTTTGAGGTTAAAGGGGCTGATGTGTGCTTGGCCTACGCCGCCATGCTGCTCCGTTTACTTCACGGTAGACCGCTCTTACACCGGAGAGAAAAGTGCCGCCACGTGAGTGGTGAGGGGACGCTTTCTCCGTTAATGTTAACGACTGGAGCTTCCGAGGTACGTTGACGGTAATGCGTAAGAAGAGGCCATGGTGAGGTGGTTGTGCCACGAATACCCGCCGTAACTGTTAAGAAGTCCATAACACACGTGCTCCAGTCTCCGTTTGAAGTCAAGTTGACCACGAGCCCTCCGACGTCACGTTTACCAGCAACCTGTTTTATGTAAAGTGAATAAGTATAGCTACGCATGAGTTGTTCACGGGGTAACATGTGAGATGTTAAACGACGCTGCTGTTGTACTTTGTGCCACGAGGCTAACGTTAGCTCCAGCTAGCATTAGCCTGGTAGGAACCACCTCGTGTGTTTGTATTGACGGTAGGTCGGTGTTCACACCGTCTGTTATCCGAGGAGGAGATATCGCGGGTCTTTAAAGTAAGTCCGCCTGATGGTACGCTTCGTAGAACTTTGTATCAGATTCTGTGCTGTGAACAAGAAGTTAAAGTGAAGCAGAAAGACCTTAAAATGATACAGAGCTCGAGCAGCCGTGGTTACATGCTGCGTAGTATCCAGTTCCATAAAGGCTGAGCGGCCTCGTTATTTCGTCTCCTGCCCACTTCACTTAAATCCAACGATGCTCGCTGCTATTCAGCGTCTCCCCGTAATGTCCGCCTTCCTCCCGGGTCACTTTTACAGCTGCTTTGGAACACGGTGGTCCGTGTAGGTCAGTCTCATGTTGTTCACACGGCAGACAGTAGGTTCTGGTTCGAACTGAAGCCAGAGGACAGACATGCTCGCTAGCTCCCAGACATGGAAGTAACCAATAGATGTTTAACAATCTTAATCTAATGGGCTCTGCAAAGAACATGACCACATGGTGTGCTTTGGGCACATCTGTTACTCTTGAAATACAAGCAGGGTTCTATCACTACAGTGCATCGTTCTGCAGTGTCACATGGATTTAGTTCCTCTACCTACTACATGTAATTGTAATCAGGGGTTTTCCTGACTAAGAATGGGCCTTTTGTGGGGGCAGTAAGCAAGATAGGTCCACCTAAAGGAAAGACGTTATTCTATAGAAATCTTTCCTGTTATTTCTGACAATTTTATATAAATGATGCTTGAGTAAAAAAAAAAGGGGTTTCAATACTGTTAAGGTCACTGGGAGTCTGGTACAGGCTGACTCTGGATGGTAAAACTGAGATTAGCTCCCTATTCAAGTTTATGTTCTGGTGTCCAATGGCTGTCTGATAAATAGCTTTTAACTATGTTCAGAGATTTTGAAAACAATTCTTATCATTGTGGAGGTGGTGATTTTCCTTTAGGGGGGGCCTAAAGTCCTTTATGCAGCAATGACTTCTTTGCTGCAACTGCATCATGAAGGGGGGGACAGCAGCCCAAACAGAGTGTGGACTTCATCTGTGTAGTCCCGACATGTTAGACTTTTGAAGAGGTGCATATCAGCTCATTTAGCTACATATGCAGGCCCTGCTGACGTTTCTTAACCCACTGTTTGTTTTCCAGGGTTTAGTCCTCGGGGAGGATTTGGTGATCGAGGAGGAGGGAGAGGGCGGGGGGGACGAGGAGGATTTGGTGACCGGGGAGGACGTGGAGGATTCGGTGACCGGGGAGGACGAGGAGGATTCAGAGGAGGAAGAGGTGAGATCATGCACAACCAGATTTTTTTTTTTTTTAAAGGGTATTTTCTTTTTTAACCGGGACCCTATTTCCTCCTTAGGTGACTAATGTTGAGAACAATCTTTTAAATTGGTCAGTACTGAGCTACGCCGTAAACAGTAGCCGTGTAAGAACATGGGGCAAATGTGTCTACTAAAGGGGCTGTTTTGTGTCTGACATTATAGCTAAGATCCCTACAGAGATTTTTTATTTAACATGAATCAGCCCCAAAATCAAATCACCAAATCAACCAGACTTTATGTATATAATCAGTACTTTTAGCATGTATACAGCCAGCATATTTTCACTTAAAATAATAATCGGAGCCTGCCGGCTGCAAAAAACATTTTGTGGATGCTACCTGAAGGTGCGCAATTACCCAGGAACTTGATACTGTACCAATCACAAAGACCCAGACCCCAATGCAGGAGTAGGATCTATTTTGGAAAAACCCCACGTTACCCTTTTTAAGAATACATGCATTAACACGTTGAACCCAAGAACTGACTGAACTATGGAAAATAATGAACAATTCTAAATTCAACCCATTTTAAATAGAACCTCCATTAAAGAGTGTTTGCATTACCAGGGCACATATGGTTCTGCTGTTAACCTACATGGCTCTATTGGTGTGTTTTTCAGGTGGATTCAGGTCCCCAGAAGGTGGAGGATTTCGGGGCCGGGGTGGCGGCAGAGGCACCCCAAGAGGAAGGGGGGGCAGAGGAGGCTTTGGAGCAGGGAGGAAAGTTGTGGTGGAGCCACACAGACATGAAGGTTTTTATAGTTATTATATGTTATAACTAGCTGCTGAAACCCTGCTGCTGCTTGGGTCAGAGGTTTAGCAATTATTCCTTCTACCAGATTTTTATTTTCATATAAGATAATATTTTGAACTATGTGGTTACACTTGTAAAAATGATGTAGCAGTGTAAACTGTCAAAAGTTTTTACACTTTCTAATTCTTTTGAATGGTAAAGTGGTACTGTATGTGTCTGACTACATTTGCCGGTGTCTGTAGATTCAAACTGTGTGTCCATCCGTCCTCAGGAGTGTTCATCTGCAGAGGAAAGGAGGACGCTCTGGTGACCAAGAACATGGTGGTGGGAGAGTCTGTGTATGGAGAGAAGAGGATGAGTGTGGAGGTGAGATTGTAGTTCATAGTGGTTGCACGATGTAGGTACCACATCAATATTGCATTAAGATTTTAATTGTTAACCTTTTTATTGCAGTGAAAACCATTAGTTACATAAATGTTTATCTTTCTGTTGCACATAAGAACGCCTCTGCATCAGTGTTGTGAAATCAGCAGCTATGGGCTCTAGTGCTATGGCCAGGCTTTGTTAAATGTTCTGTTTTCTTACACTGTCTGTTAGGAGGGAGAGATTAAGACTGAATACAGAGCCTGGAATCCATTCCGCTCCAAACTGGCAGCAGCCATCTTGGGGGGAGTAGACCAGATCCATATAAAACCCGGAGCAAAGGTCATGTACCTAGGAGCTGCATCTGGCACCACAGTATCACACGTTTCTGACATTGTTGGACCGGTGAGTACTACACACTGTTGAATTGTCCTCTACGAGCTGCGGCCCGTTTCCACCAAACAGTCCTGGGAACTTTAAACTGTAATTACACAATATCAATTTAAGTTTTAAAATGATTAAAGCTCAGAATGGCCCAATGTGGTTCTAATAACTTTCTAATGGTTTGATCCTGAAAACCAACTTTAATTGACATGCCAATAACTTAACATGTAAATACAGGCATTGAAAGCTGAGCAAGAATATCGATGGATCAGTGTTAAAATGAGAAATCCACCCTGAATTAAACGGGAGAGGATTGAAAGGCACAGTTAATGCTGCGTTAATGAAACCTTGACTTGGTGTGATTTTCCCGAGGGTAAGTCAAATGTTTTTTTAATGTTGAACCTGTGTCTGGTGTGTTACAGGAAGGACTGGTCTACGCTGTGGAGTTTTCCCATCGATCGGGCCGTGACCTTCTCAATGTGGCAAAGAAACGCACCAACATCATTCCAATTATTGAAGACGCCCGCCATCCGCACAAATACCGCATGCTAGTTGGTAGGTAGTCCTGATCCACAACAGGAGACTTGGTAGATTGGCCACGGTTCTGTCCTGAAAAATGTTGATCCATGGATACAAGATTACCAAATGACCGACACAATGCACTCTTGAATTTATTGATAATTTGACATGATTGCGACGTAGCTTGATGAATCTGCTGATTGTTGAAAATGGACAGTGGAAGAAGCATAATGCAGTCGCCAGTCTCATCTCAAACATTAATAAATTTGTGTGCAGAGAGTAAAGCTGAATCCCTTTTTGTAGGTATGGTAGATGTGATTTTTGCTGATGTTGCCCAGCCTGACCAGACGAGGATTGTTGCTTTGAACGCACACAACTTCCTGAAGAACGGAGGACACTTTGTTATCTCCATCAAGGTACTCTAATGCACCTCTAACATATGAAGCACTACCTCCAGTTTTCCTAGTCTAGAGAGAATTTTTAAAAGACTGGACTGATCAGAAAGCCCAAAATATTTCTAAATTCTGTTTATCATCAGATTGGAATCATACTCAAAGGACTGAATTAAACTAGGGGACAAAAACTGTTTGGAATATTGCTGCTTTCTGTAAAATGTCACGTACATGAGTGTTTACTCTGACCTCTTGAGCTGCATGTTGGGTGTAATATCAGCTGTTAGACTCTGAAGTGTGTCCTTCTGTCTCCTTTACTTCAGGCTAACTGTATAGACTCAACAGCGGCTCCAGAGGCCGTGTTTGCCTCAGAAGTGAAGAAGATGAGTTCTGAGAACATGAAACCACAGGAGCAGCTCACACTAGAGCCCTACGAGAGAGACCATGCAGTGGTGGTGGGCATCTACAGGTATGCCAACATCACACTGCACACCTCATTCAACAGCAAAATGTATTCAGCCCATGTGTCTATATAATACTTTTGGTCCATTCCTAAAAGAGTTGTCTACCGGTAATTTATCTATATGTTGACTGAAAATAGGGCATAGTAATATACTGCTGGTAACTGCTACCATTGTGGGTTTTTTTTTAAATACACATTTGGACTAATTTGCTTCATGTTAATGCTTAACTCTCGCCAAAATGCAACCTAGGGACCTTTTGTGAAATGTAATAAAGTCAAACTTTTGTTTAAAATTTACAATGGGGATGGAAGCGTCACTTTTAAGATTGACTGTATTCTCATTTTTGGGTCAAATGGCCTTTTGAATGGGAGAGCCAGAGGCACTACTATGATAGTATCAACATTTATAAAACACCAAGAAGTCTCAACACAACATGAGACTTTGCTCAAAGTATCACCAGGGGCTCTACACATGAACTCAGCATTAGGAACATTGTTGGTGTCCAGATTTTACTAAAATGTTTTGATCAACTCACGTTAGCAGTTGTTTACGCTATCCGCCATTTTCCCCGCGATCTCTGAATGCAGAGGAACTTACTCCATAAGAGAAAAAATGTCATTCTAGTATGAGGCTCCTTTTTCAACTACAAGGTCCATATTGTGTTTCACTAATTGTTAAAACAGCAGTCTCTCGAGGTGAGAACATTGGATTACAGTTTGAGTTGAATATGGCAGCAGGGCCTGTGTTAACTACAGCGCCGTCTGCTGGTGGTTTACAAAGTTACATTTTGACAAGAGATGCATGGTATCAAACAACTCGTTTAAATTGGTAGTGTAGCAGCAAAGTGTGATTAGAGCACTCAACCTGTGCTGTTGGCTGCGTCTCACCCACTGTGCAGCACAGTCCATTGTTGCAAGGCTCTTGCAGGATTACAATAGGTCTGTTCTGGTTTGTAACAATAGGTTACAAAATAGTTTGTTCAAGATAATATGTATTGTCACACTATCATTCTTGACCATGCTGTGTTCAAAACTCTTGAAGGCAGACACATCTGGCTGTTCTTTTGCCTGTGTTTAGAATTGTGGTTAACTTTGAGGGATTTGCTGTTTTTGTGCAGTTTGTTTGTATGTGTGTACTGCTGCCTGCTTTAGGGTTGGGACACTCTTGGAATAGATTTTTAAACTCAATGAGTCTCTTCTTGGGTAAAGGTTAATAAAATAAATATTGTATACACGGCAGGCTGCAGCTCTGCACTCATCCCTGTAAAATTGGTCATTTTTTCATGGACCTCAAAGTTACAGCAAGGAGGCCACCAATTTTTTGTTCAAAAATTAAAATGTCAACATAAATCTGACATTAGCAAATATAAATCAGCCTATTTGTGAGGGGGGAAAACAAATTTGATAGTCTTAATAGAAATCACAGATACATTTCATACCACGGAATAAATATAAATATTTTAATAGCTTAGTATTCCATGCACTAAAAGGTGCGTATTAAGGCTTTAGGCCGTCCACACATTATTGTAGGCCCAGTTTAATGTGCAGCTTATATTTGTACAATATGTTGTAGGGGGTCCCTGCTCCGTCTCTCTAAGGGCTCCTTTGCTTAAACTGTGAGCACACCTAGACTGGGGTGGACGTTTACAACAGTTTTGGGTAATCATTTTAACGTTCACCTTTTGTGTTCTCTTGGTTGGGTTTAAGTATCCGCATTAGTTCTATAGTGTGGTTAACCCAGGTTGAGTACAGGGACCTGTACGGGATTAAAAGCCACTGAGTTGCACATTTAATATGGTGAAATTGGAATAAGTGAACAGCTGGGAACAAATGGTCGTGGTGCTGCTCCATGGTGTTTCCCCTTCCTACTAATGTTCCAGAGTTGAGTTATGGTGAAAGGTTGACAAAATAATCCAGACCCACTCAAACCACTGCGGTCAGCTCTTCACATACAGAGCCTGCTCTTTTTCATATGTGAACTAACGTGTGCTTTTCCTTCCTTCCTCAGACCTCCACCTAAACAGAAGAAATGAAGTGTGGGCGGAGGCTCAGGGAAACGGATTACCATTTCACCACCATCTACTTTTTATACTTTGTGTTGTCCTTTGCCCTACTCTGCACCGCCACCTGCCTATCATGCCATGAAAGCATCACGAGCAATCGGGGTCAAATTTGGCTGGCTTCCCTTTTGAGTCCCCTGACCGTTAACTGACCAAGCATCCAACTGCTAGTCTAGCCCTGGTAAGGTTGGAGCACGTTCCATAACATCTGGGGCCCATTCAGCCACAGACTTGAGCAAATCATGTTAAAAGTACAAGGTTTATAATGTATAAAGGTTCACGTCTGGTTGGACCAGCCTTACTTCACATCTGTTGTGCACATGTGATGCGTACATAAACAACTGATTAACAGGGCTGTGTTCCTGTGCAACTGTTAGAAAGTAAAACGACAGGAGTCCAGAGTTGTGTACCGTGTCTCCAGCCTTAGATAAGTTGTGTGGGAATATTAAGAATTCATATGCCGCTTCCTTGTGAACAAGGTACTTTCTACCCTGAGGAGCATTTTCAACAGATATGATAAACAGGACTTTTATGCTGTTATGCAAGTTTGAATTACTACTACATGGTTTGATTTAGACTCGAGTGAGGTTTTGTTTGGTCAGTACTTTTATTTCAGTATTTTGTTGCTCATCTGTGCTTCTCAACCTTTTCTTAATATCTTTTCTCTCTAAAACATAATTGCTCTTCTGATTACTGCCTTATCAGGCTGCTTCTGATTCCAGGTAGCACAATCCCATAATGGTAGGGAGAGCCCTATTCCCCACATACCACACCTCAGATAACTAGTTATTTTAGTATATAAGTTATGTCAGAACTTATGTATGGCCAAATATACTGTCTAAATGTTGGGTGTACTAATGGCACAAAACCCACACTTTGTAGGTAAGGAACCCTTGAGGCTGATTTGTTTAGTGGTGAGGAGGTAAACTTGACCCTGTGTGTACAGACAAATATATAGATGGCGACTTTTTCACACACTTGCTTTTGTGTTGGCGGAGTATAAAGCAGAATGGTTGTAATTTTTCAACAATTTATGCTTAGAACAGTATGTTTTGACATTTAACTGTAAACTTTGTTTTAATAAATTGTTTATAATTGTTTTTGATGGCTCATAATCTTTGACTACGGTATGTAACATTGTATAGCTACCAACATAGTGGGAACTGCACATCTACACAACATTGGAACTAACTAAACTAATTAATTACATCAATTTCTTGGTTTTAAAACTTTACTGAAGGTCTTCCTGTAACGGCAGTCTTTTCCAATAGTTCCCGTCTCTTCAGGTCCTTAGTGGCTCGTTGATAGTGCAGCCTCTCCTGTTGAGAAGATGGACATGTCCTGTGCTGTATCAGGGAAACCTGCAGTTAGAACTCCCATGGCGTGGGGAACGCTGTCGGTGCGTTGGCTTTGCAGTTGAACGTTGAAATATAAATGTAGCCATATGCTTCCCGTACACCGTCACCTGCCAGCTCCCGTTAAACTGAATCAGAACTGATCTTTCAACGTGAGTTCGGGTAGGTTTTTTTAACATGAAAAATAATTTAAAGACAAACTTTCGGCAATTACTCGTGTGACTGTCTGTGGTGGACTGTTATGGCAGCCATTTTGTGGTAAATGTGTCAGGAGCGCGCTGGGCCGTGCTCGCCTGGTGTCGGGAGTGCGCTCTCAATGCAGCCCCTCTCCTTTGACCGATGTTACCATCACGGAGGGGCTGACAGCCAGCAGAGAGCTAGCTGTAGCTGTGCCTACCCGCTACAACACATATAGTTCTTCATAGCGCCGTCACAGCTGCCTGTACTGTCCAGCGGACAACCGGCTGGCCGTTGCCCGCCAAGCAGCCTGCAGTGTGCGGACTGTCTTCCTCCAAATTACAATGGCAGTGTTTAATTAGACAGCTAGCATGCTAGCTAATGGCTAGCTAATGTTAGCTTTAAATTAAAAAAAAAAAAAAAAAAAAGCTGACGGGCGTGTGAGTTCAACTGCCCACGCTGCAGTTGTAAGGTAGAATTTTTATATATGTGAGGAATAAATTTGAGAAGTAACTGAAGTTTTCAGAGTAGAAGTGTCCGTGGTGGAGGCGGCGGGCTGCCCTCCTCCCCTCAGGCACGGCTAGCTGTGTCCATCGACACCCCGCTTTCTGAGCTCCGGAGGAACACCACATTTTACTGGAAACTAATTTCACCGGGATTGTATCGGCAAATCATCTCTCTACAACCCTTTTATTTGGATTTCTGCTGTGGAAGAGGGACGACTGACCCGCGGGAGGGGGCTCGGTTCGTGTGGACGGAGGGATATAGGGGTTCCGAACATGGCTGCTACGCGGAACTTCTCGGTTCGACACACCGCCTGAGGTAAGACACAGCCGGTCGGCGTTGCTTTTTATATTCATGTATGAATGGGGCCAGTTGGTTCCTCTATTTAATGCGTGTGTGTTAGAGCCACAGTGACAGTCAATCAGGGCTTGGTAGCATCATGTCAGTCGCCCCTGTCACCCGGCCTCGTGTCCCCATTCCTCCGCCGCTGCTGCTTTCAGGTGGCAAATGGGGCAGAAGGCAGGCTTTGGGGAAATGGGTAGGTTAACGGCGGTGCTGGACAATGGGTCGTGTTAGACAATCTAAGGCTTGGCTGTCGTAGCTACAGTAGCTGAGACGTGCATCGTTATGATGGACTACACAACGTTACTCCGTTTTCTAGCATGAAATGTCCTCTAAGTCTACCGTTAGGGTTATCCGCCCCCTGCCCTCCTAGTTTACCTTCTGACTGTCTTACAGCTAACCATCTGGCAAGTCCATAAAGAGGCGAACGATTGATGCGGTGTGTGTGCGCGTGTGTGTGTCTGGGCAGCTTCAGTAGCAGTGGTATCGCTACCTGCCCTGACTGAGTTACCGCACGACACCACAGAGAAAGGCAGAGGATGCCGGTGGATTTGACCAGAGATGGGGGATGATTGAATGGATGTGTTGCTGTTCATATCCTCCAGTATACAGTATGTGGTTAGATTCTGCTGTGGCGGTCGGATGGCGAGGGTTTCAGCTATCAAAGCATTCAGCCAGCAACCCCCGACTGTCCTCTGCAGATCTGCAGCAGCAATCATTTGCTAACGCTAGCGGCTAGCTTAGCTACCGCATCAGCCCCAGCCCCTACCCTGCCCTGGAGTAGAGGGACACAGGCAGTCAGTTGCCGGGAGATGGCAGCTCCCAGGAAAAAACAGGGCTATGATGAGAGCAGTGGTGATGCACAGCTGGAAGACATCTTGACATCTCCTCTGTCTCTGGTCCTCTTTCTATCTGTGCTCAGCAGAATGTTTTGTGGTCTGCAATCTTTTAAATAAGGTTTGTCACAAACGATGTGACTGCTTGGCATTATTGAATCACTAGTTGCATTACTGTTGAGTCATTTGCCATCTTCCATCAAAAAGGCCATACATAGGCCATAATGGACATTCTAGATAGGGAAAAAGGACACATTTCCTCAGGTTGAGGCTTCTGTGTGTCTTACAGACTCTATATATCCAGTGGAATTTGACTGCTAATCCAGACAGTTGCGCTTCCATTGAGCTACACAGGATTTAATTAATATTGTTTGGTATGTTAATTCTGTATGGTACCAGATAAAGGATAAACACATTTCTTAATTGGCACCAAAACTAGACTGGAATAGTCTGAATGTTTGCTGGATGTCTCAGTATCAGTTCAACACCATATCTTGCAAGTTGTAGGGTTACACCATTTTATACTTTGCAATACTGCAAAGTAAAGAAATGAGACAATGTCAAGTCCGATCTGGTCATTCCAATGGCATCCTGGGTGCACGGAGAGCGTGAAGCATCTAGGAGTGGCTCTGATCAGTGCCAGACTTTCAGTGTTCTCCCTCGCTCCAAGATAACGCTCCATCCCACTGACACAATGTTAAGTACATTTTTGGCTCGCGTTGGAGTGGTTTTGCTGTCGGTGTCTTTTGGCCTCAAACAGCCAATGGACTTGTTCCCTGACTCAGACCATGTGTGACAGCTTTGATAAACCAATTTCAATTTTCGTTAGACTCTGATAGACTTATCAGGCCAAAACTTACCTGGAACTCTGGTGTCACTCATTTTGCTCTTCAGCCTCGACTTCTCGTCATGGTCCGGTTCCTTTCTGCTCCTGTCCCTCTACAACCTGGGTTTCTCCAGCTGAAACTTTTTCAACTTGAGCGGCTGTTTCTTCAGCTGCTGCTTAAAGTGGATCTGATTCACATCTGTCCACTGACCTGAGGTGCAGTCATGCCCTCTCTTAATATTGATCATTTTGTATAATGCAGCCTATTTTATCTGGAAATTGTGGTTTGTGGCTGACTAAGATGTGTAAAGATTGTCCGTAAAACCAAGTTCGGATTTTTGGTCTTCATCATGATGCATAAATAATGCACAGTAATACAACGGCCATAATTCTTTAAAACCCTCCCTCTCGATGTCAATAGTTGCTATGAAAAGTTTGAATTTTCCAATGTTCTGTAAAATGTGTGCTCATCACATTTTTGTAACATCTACTACTGATAATAACTAATTTTAAAAGAGTAACATTTTCAAATGAATAAGGAAACTTAAAGCTGCATCAATTAACTACATAGTTTGAACCTACAGGCTAAATTATGTGAATACATGAAACGTTTAATCACAGAATAGTCAGATCTGTGTATTAACATAACCTCAGCTTGCTCTGCGATTGGGCTGAACCATCATAAAAAATGATTGGTTTTAAATCTATTTATTGGCTTGATTAGCCTAATAGATTTATTCTATAAAAACAAATCCTAAAGCAACAGTTAATGGATTAATAAAATAATTACCAGTTGATTATTTGAGTAGTTTTAGTTCTAAATTTATTTATGTAGCTAGTTTTATACTTGGCAAAAAAATAAAATTTGCCTCACTTATTAGCAAGTTACTGAAAATTATAGTAATTAGTAATAGTCATTATTACTATAATTAGTATTAATTAAAAGTAGTAGTCCATTTTTAATACTCTCTTAGCAGAGTAAAATGAAGTCCACAGGTAAAAACATCGTTCCAGGACAGCGAGCCCAGATTGCATCCGCTGTGGGCCGATGCGTGCGGCGGCAGTCTACCGCCGATAGGTGGAGTCACAGCTACGCTTCGCTGCCTTAAGGTCTGGTGACGTTGGATCGTAACCCGGGGAAAACATCAGGGAGTAGGCTGCTCTGACAATCACGACAAAAGAAAGGAGAAGTTGTGTTCTGAAATTCAAAAAGGGTAATCAGTTACATTTGTAGTCACCGCTCAAAGTAATGGGATTACTGTGATGCCGACGTTCCTCCAACACTGCTCAGTAGGACCGTTGGCTTCGCTGCTCCTTTCCCTGAATGTTAGTAATATGTTTTAAAAAAGAGCCTCTGATTGAATCTGCTGCTGGAGAGTGGAGACCCTTAAGAAATCTGAAAGTGTCAAAGGCTAATGACAACCAAAGACCCCTTCATGACACAGCTGTACACTGTAGCAGACTGAGCCGACATTAGTTCCACAGATAGGCTTAACCATGAAGCAGCTCCGGTCTCCTGTGATCTTTTTGGATATCTTTTGGCGTTTTTCCACTACATGGTACCGGTTTGTCTCGCCTCGACTCTACTCACCTCTTTGGGTTTTCCTTTATGATTTAAAAAGTACCTGGTTCCTGCTAACAGGTACTTACTTTATGTAGTACCACCTCCGTCTGAGGCGATACCAAAAGGTGACGTGAGAACCTGCAGGCTGCTGATTGGTCGGAGAGAATCCTCACTAATCACTGCGTCATCATTGCTAGAGGGGGGTGTGGTCCTGAACCAACCCGCCGTGTTTAAGGAGTTTATCCAGCGGTGTTTTAGCTTCCTTAGAAACTAAATGTGTCTTCTGGCAACCAGCCATACGCCGAGATTCAAACGCACCTTCCACGTTCTGTGTGTGTGTGTTGCATTAGGTCACGGCAGTTTCCTGCGGCGTCACTAGTGGCGTTTTTCCTTTAATGGTACCTACTCGACTCAGCCGCGGTGCCCCGTCCTCCTTTTTCTCCTTTTGCAGATTAGTACCGCCTCATGCGTGAGGCGAGCGTGGCTGGTCGCCATAGCAGCAAACTGCCGAGTAGATCTGGTACTAGCAGTGGGTAAGCTCCATTACCGCATCAGCCACACCACATCTGGTGGGGGGTATAATTCAGATCACCAGGTAAAAGCCAGGTATAAATGACACCTGTACAGTTTGGCGCCAGTCTGAAGTAAAACAAGTTTCAAAGTAACCTAACTCTGCCCATCATAATCATACTGAGATCATGAAAAGTACTGATTAATAGAAGGGTTAATGCAATTAGATGTCATCATCCAGATACACAGGTCACAGGCGGAAATGTGATCTAAAATACTTTATACATATACTGAACTTTTCAGCACATCACTTAGTAGTAATTATATATATATATATATATATATATATATATATATATATATATATATATATATACTACTAAATGATGTGCTGAAAAGTTCCTAGAACAACTACAATCTAGTGTATACATAAAGTATTTATGAACCTTGTAACAGGCTTCTCATTTTAAAATATGAGATCAGATGTGGCTGATTTACTGTATGTTAATACTGTAATGGCTAAAATGAAAAGTTTGGCTGTGGTTATTGAGCTCTCTGCAGCTCCTGTCTGTATTTAGCCTAAAGATTGTGAGTGAAAAGACACTTCATTGCACCAGTACCCCTGTACGACTGCCGGTGTGTCATTGTGTATTTGTAGTTCAGGGACACACATTCCTAGAGAAACGATCATCGGATCACGCCAGTTCAAGAATCTAGCAACCTTTGACTGTGATCCACTCCATAGTTGTGAATCAGGACCTTTGGAACACCTAGCTTGTGAAGCACAGTAGGCTACAGCTGTTATGTAAATGTATCCGATTCAATTATCAAGTCATATATTGTGCTCTTCATCTCATAATTTTCAGGTTGCAGCAATTCTGCCTTCTCAGCCAACTAAAGGAAATACCAAAATGATACAGATTTGATACTGGATTTAATTTCAATAAACTGCTTTTAAATCCTATCCTCCGTCCACGCCCGTTGACACTCCTAGAGTACAGCACAAGTAGCCAGGTTGTAGTCAGACTACTCTAAGAGGAGAATCCAACTGTTGCACTTGTGCAACATTTGTAGCTAGCTGCAAACCCCTTGCCCTGCTTCAGGATATTTGTAAGTGTATTATTAGTGTAATACAATCAGAGTTTTTGTTAGTTTATGTGGGTTAGGGTTAGATAAAAAATATCTTTCTATTCTCATTAAAACAACAAAATGACAATAGAATCTGTAAGACAATATATTTTTTTGAAGATTATTTTTTGGGACTTTTCCCTTAATTTTAGAGTGACAGTGTATAGACAGGAAAGATGGGAGAGAGAAGGGGGGGACACGCAGCAAAGGGCTGCAGGTTGGAACCCGGGCTGCTGCAGGACTCAGCCACCATGGGGCAAACGCCCCACCAACTGAGCTAACCCGGCCACTAAAAAGCATTTTATGCCTTTTATTAGACAAGACAGCCGTATGAAATGGGGAGAGAGGGGGAATGACGTGCAGCAAAGGGCCACAGGCTGGAAGCAAACCCGCCGCGGCAAGGACTGAACCGGGGTACATTGGGCGCAGTGCTGAACCAGGTGAGCTACCCAGGCGCCCCTAGAAGGCAGAAAACTCTTGGCCTGACGCTGCATACAGCCATACCTTTATTCTCTAACACAATGTTTTCATGGCACACACAAAGGGTTAATGGGAGGGCGAGTGGGGAGGCTGGGTGTTGCTGTGCAGGCAGAACCCCCTCAGAGAGCAAACACACACCTGGCACTCTCTCCAGGTGTGCACATGCTTTGGGGCTGGCGTGGAACTAACTGGACAGAAAAGGCTGCAGTGGCACCATGACAGGCCGTGGATGGGTTCCCTCCCTCCACAGCGTCTGATCAGGATATTAAACCTGGAGGATTAATGTGTCGACTATCATTATGCATGCTGTTCAGTATGACCCAAGAGTTTGGTCTCCACAAACTGTCCTCCCGACCATTCTACGGCTTTTCAATTAGGTGTGCTTTTATATTCCATTCAAATACTTTAACTGTTGTTTATCAAAATAAAATTGTTGCATAACCTTGTTCTAAAACAAAAATGGGAAAATAACTTAAGCAATCGGAACCCCCAAACTACTGAAATGAGAGACCCAATACGTTTCTTTCCTAAAGCAGAGGTTTTCAAACGATGCTGCATGCCTCCCCAGGTGGGTGTGGGAGAGCTGGGGGGGGAGGTGGAGGGACAGGCGTGAGACAAAGGTACTGCGTGAGGTGAAAGGTCAGGTGCATGCTGGTCGTTGAAGACAAAGGGAAGTTAGTTATTGGAGCTACGCCGGCTTATCTACACTGTCAGCAGGGGTTCTTTTAGGGGCCGTCCACACGGAAAGGCTGTTTGGTGCACATGTTTCGCATCGTCCAAACAAATCCTGTAGACACACCGCATTAAGACACACTTATTTGAAACCTGGTCCCAGGGTGACATTTTTTTTTAAAAACGTCACCCTAGCGACTTTGTTTGGACGTCAAAGCTGCATACTTGTGTATGGATGATGTCATCGCCACACCCCTTGACCTCTAGCCTCCGAGCTCTTACCCCCCGACGGCGTCTCATAGCAACAACAAGGTGGACTAGGTGCTTGTGTTCCTGCTGGAGGAGATATGGAGCCTGTCAGGGTTACCAGGGCAGAATCCACTGTCTGTTGGATACAGCGAGCGAGCTTTATGAGCATGCTCCGCCTCTAAACCGTTAGGTAGGGAATTTCTGTAGCAGAAACATGAAGTAGAGTGTTGAGTCATTTATAAATGGATCCGTTTGGACGCAAATATTTTGACACGATGCCAGGGAAGACGGGGAAATAAGACATTGTTTTGTTATGTGTGGACGTGGCCTTAGATTACTTCAATTTGCATCAAGACTTTCTCAGACTGTCAAATCTGGCCGAACAGACAAGATACACATATGGCTGCTGGGTTTTTAAGTCAAATGAATGTAACTAAAAGACTTTTCTCACATATAATGACTGTAGTTGGTCTTCTTAACAGGTTTGGTCTTTAAGCTGCTCCAACGTTTCCAATGACACAGGTATGGTAATAATAACGGTCCACAATAATGTGAAAAAGAGACACAAAACTACCACAAATGGACACAAACCGACTACAAAAAGACGCCAAATTACCACAGAGACACAAAATTTAAGGAGAAATTGCTTCTTTTTTTTATAATTGAAAAATGTAACGCCTAAACCCTCCGCCAAACACGCACACCTTAGTCTTCCTCAAAGCCAGGGAAAACACGGCTCTATATTTAGTGGCATTTACACTTAATTTTAGTATTATAATTAATTCATTAACTTGAATGTCTGCTTAGAAATCATAGAAGAAGTTGTCAGGAACTCTGAAGTATCACAGTAGGCCAGTGATAGTTGTCTGTACATCCATGGGTTCCAAAGGAGCTGCTAACAGGTACATTGGCATAGATTTAATAGCTTACAATTAATTTAATTGCTAACAGCTACTTGACTGCCTCCTTGGTACCATTGGATTCCTGGTAAGATCCCCCCAATAATGGAAACCCTTGTTCCTAAAATATAGAGTATTTTAATTGCTTTTAAAGTAACATCATCATTGTCTTTGAATCTGGTTCCATGCAGCTGACTGCACAACTAACACTAACTATGCTAACACGGGGGACATTCAAAGAGACCTCAACTTGTTCCTGGGTGGTGTCTGTGTTTTCATCTCAAACTTTGACCCTCTAACTGCGTGTTCTCCTTTCAGCAAAGTTCACTGGAACGTTTTGGTCTCTAAAAATGTCTTGTTCAGGAGGGTTAGCTGGTAACTTTAGAGAAAGAGAACAGATTGTCTGCTCATGTTTTGCTGGCCCTTTTGATACGTTTCAATTGTGTGCCACATTTTGCCTTCAAAGGATCTTCGTGAATCATTGTCTGTGAATCTGGTTCCACGCAGCAGCCTGCACAACTTTGTATGCTACCAACAGAGACTTTTTGGATAAATATATCTGTTCTACCTCTCCATCTCTGGCTTTCTCTGACACATTCTGTTCCTTTTCTTTCCTCCACGTCTCCCACAGTTAGACTTCTTCACATCAGGGTCCTGCCCCTCTTCCTGGGCACACTTATCACATGGAGCAACGCACACTTGTCATTTGTGGATCCCTTTAGGGAGAAATTAGTGCGCTTGTTTTGACTCAACACATCTCTCCTCCAATACAAACATGGCAGAATTACTGTAAATTAAAGTTAATGTTGTCAAATGATTAAAATATTTAATCGCGATTAATGTCATAGTTAACTCCCAATTAATCGTAAATTTGTATTGATTCTCAATGTCCCTTTATTTCTTTTTGTCCCATTATTTTTTCTCCTTTTAAAGCTCTTATCAACATGAAAAGTGGATCAGCTTGCTTTGTGCAATTTCTTTTAAATTGAAAACAACATTGGCATATAGCATACTGTAGTGTTCTATATATACATATATTATGTTATATAAATATATACAAACAACATTGGCATATAGCCTACTATATATATATATATATATATATATATATATATACAAACAACAAAATACCTGAGGGTACTGCAACAGCTGGTCGGATTGCTAAAGAACTCAACTCTTCATTGGTTAGACTCAGCCAGTGGGCTTTTGTGTGGTCATGCTGTATTTGATGCAGGCTAGGTCTAAATTGTGAAAGCAGCTCGTCGAGTGTTGACATCACCATGTTGACTACATAAAGCCATTTGTGGAACTTTTGTTTGAAACAGGGCAAAATTACAACTTTGACAGAGCAAATGCACCAAAGTGTCTCTGCAACAATAAGGAGAGAGGTTACATGCTATCAGCTGCTATCTTTTATTGAGGAAAATAAAAACACTATGCAGCATCTTAGTTCAGCAGCTTTGTTTTCGATTGTGAGCAGAGAAGAAAAAGATGGAGGCTAAAGAGGTGAACAGGTGAGGCCTTTCCCTATGTTCAATGGACATGAGGTGGCTGTGGAGGGCGGCCCCCTGCATGGGCTACCTGTGTGCCGGCCCACAGCACACCTGGAACCACACCTGGCCGCGATACATATATTTCCATGACAGCCTCACAGCTGTGTGCGTGTGCTGCAAGATCTTTGCCTTTCAGCCTCAGGTATTAGTTGGTGACAGCTCAAAGACAAATTCATGACATCAATGTTAATGAAAATGGAGAACGAGTCAAACTGTGGGCACAAGCCAAGAGTTTTCTGAGATTAATAATGGGAGAAACAGTGGGTTGCACAAAATGTGGTAAGACTCAGATAGTAAAACGCAAGTTGGCCGATACCGAGTACTGATCCGATACATATGTGTCATATATTGATATTTATGTTTTAACAACTGCATACTACTATCCCTGTGTGGATGTGATTTGTTATTGGTCTGGCTCAGGTTAAACTCAATGAACGCCACAGATCTTTCTTTTATTATCCAGTTTGAGTCAGTTATAATGGAACATGTATTTAACACAGTTATTGTCTGCATTGTCTCTTTAGTTTAGTGGTCGCCTGTAACTTGCAGCATAGATTTACAAAAATTCAAAAGAAGGGCGCCCAGATAGCTCAGTTGGTAGAGCGGGGGCCCATATAAAGAGGCTTACTCCTCGACACAGCGGGCCGGGGTTCGACTCCGACCTTTGGCCCTGTGCTGCATGTCAGTCCCCTCTCTTTCTTCTTCATGTCTCCATCTGTCCCGTCATATAAAGGCCTAGCGTGCCCCAAAAATAATCTTCAAATAAAAAAACTCCAAAGAAAAATGTGGTTTCCAAAAACGTTAAGTTGTTAAATTGTGATTAGAAGAACCCTAAAAAGCTTAGCATCCACAGCAGACCTGTTTTGGTTTGAGTCCCCGCAAAGTAGTTGAGAGCATCAGTCTACACAGGAACAGCAGAAATCTTGGTACGTGATCTTTAATAAATTGTCTTTATCTCCATGAAAACTGAACCAACGCCTCTGCTGAGAAGACTGAGATGTCAAGTCGGAAATTGTGTTTAATTGATTTGATGATGACTCGTGAATAAACTGAAACCAAACTAAAGATGCGATTGAACGCACTGTAAAAACTTGTTAGTGGAGTTAAGATATTCTTTTTTTAATTTTTGTTTGTGAGAATCCTTTTGTACAGAGACCTGATCTTAATTCCAACCAATACATGTCTTATCCTATTCATTAATCTAAACGTATGATGAATCAGATCAACATCGTTTAACATCATTAAGAAGGCAGCTGAGGTGAAATTAAATTGGGGGGGCCTCAAATGTGTGCTAAGTTAGACAAAATGTCTCCAGTCAACCAGTGTGAAGTGTATATAAGTCTAGGACCAGTCGGCCCTGTTAGAGACACTGTGATGTCATAGATTTCACATCCACTTTCTGGTCAAGCCTCTGAGCTCGACTGGCTTTATTCTCCCTTCAGGTCTCTCTCTCTCTCTCTCTCTCTCTCTCTCTCTCTCTCTCTCTCTCTCTCTGGATGTGAGGGGGTAATTTGGGCAAGGGGTTGTTGCATGTGACCCTTCCACCTGTCCTTACTGGGACTCTATTTCTGGGCTTCATGCTGAACCTGACCATGTCTCGCCTGGCAACAGTGCCTGTATAGTGTGTGTGTGTGTGTGTGTGTACATGTGTTATTCCAGTCCTGACTACAGCTGGACCAAAGCTGTGTATAGTCTCATATGGACCGGCTGTAACAGCAGAACAGTGACCCAACTGAACCCTTTGCTATAACAGGGGTGAAGCTAATGAAGCACTAGGTTTCTGTTTTCATTGGACGTGTTGGTATGAGATGCACCATGTTGTTGTCATCATGTGCTGTGTGATGAGTGAGAAGAGTTGGACTACATACATCTAAAACTCATCAACAATCAGAGGATGACTTAATTCTCAGTTAAAGAGGTATACCTGTTGTGGGGGGTCTAGCTGTTTATTCCCTCTACCAATTGTTGCTAAAATGGCATTAATATAGCTGAACTTACATTTATTTACTAAAATATGGAAAAAGTTGTGCTGTGAAGAACCAACATAACTTTCTTTGGGTCTTTGAGCCAAGCTGGATCACTCCAGTCCTGACTACAGTTAGGCCTGTAACAATGATTACATAATTGTCTCATTGACCATTTCTTTTACATAATTTAAGTTTCTTTGTTTTACCCCAATTCATTGCTAACATTAGCTAAGGTTTTAAGGTGTAGCACTGTTGATTTTGTTTAGATACGACAAATTGAAATCATATAAGTGATTATTGGTCGGACTGTTGAGCTAAAGCTATGCTAGTTGTTGGTAATTGACACTATACATGTTCATAGCAACAAAAATAACG